>NW_027169908.1:15000-17500 GCF_036898095.1 Palaemon carinicauda | reverse complement strand
ACAGTGATGCCTTCTTGCAATCTAAGAGCCTTGGCAGCATCTCTCATCTCCTTTGTGACAATCCCACTCCGGTATTGGCCACGGTCAGTGAGGGCTTCTGCCAAGAGTAGGGGTTGGAGGGCATCAGTCGTCCGTAGGGCACCTCTACGTTCATTTTCTTGTATGGTGTCAAGGAGGAGCTCGATTTCCAATCTCTTGTCAGTCGGTCTTGGTTTGGTCATGTAGTGGCAATTAAGGCCTAAACATAATATTTCTTCTTGAGCAGGCGTGGGAACGTAATTGGTGAGATTTACATACTCTTGCCTCTTTTCTGGGATCCTAAGTTTGCCTCCATTGATATTAATGAGTTTTCTTATTACAGTTTTGGTCCGATTTCGTTGGTCTTTCTCTTTTAGTTTATTAAGGAGGTAAGAGATATTTTCTGGGTAGGTAAGGTGATTCCTTTGTTGATCATTATCATCAGGTTGCCTTTCATCACTTTCTTCAATAATACTGTGGTCTAGATTGTCTTGTTCCTCTCTCACAATGTATTCCGGGACCTCTCCAGAAGGGCGTGCTTGATCAATGGCGATGTTCTGGATTTCAGCCCATTCACTCTGCAGACGAGCAAGGCGTGCATATAGATCTTTCTTTTCATGCAGTTTAGTATCCAATTGCCGGCGAAGGAGAGATCTCCTGAAAGCACTAGTCCGCGGGTCATTACGTGCTGAGGGGTCATGCAGTCTAAAATTTGTATATTTTGGGAGTAGACCCTCTTTTAAGCAGGTTTTATTAAAAGTGATTGCTGCCTCAGTGGCGTTAATCTTGTAATTAACTTTTTCTATTGTTCTTATTATCTTCTTCTCTTCATTTGAACAATCCGTCAGTAACTGGGAAAGGGACATATCAATAGGAAGGTGATGAAGACCATATCATTCACAATTTGTCTTTAATATATCACAACACATTATAAAAGTACAGATAATATGTACAAAGTATAAAACACTATCACAATGTTAGTGCACACAAAGTAATTGTCACTTTTATACAAAATTTATAAATTACGTGGTGTTAAGTTTAACACATCCTTCGACTCAACCGGTTTCGAGCAGTGAGAAGGTTTTCTGCTCATTGTCAAGAGTGAACTGAAATGCAGGTGTTGTTTTGATGGCTTATATACGGAGTCCTGCTACGAGATTCCATTTTCACTGGTTAAGATGCCCCGTCCAGGAATGTCCTGGCACCTACATCGGGATGACGACGATGCGTCTTTCTAAGAGATTATCTTGCCACGTGCAACAGGGTGCAATAAAAATGCATTGCCTCCAAAAACATAATTTCATGACAACAAGGGAGCATATAGTGAAAAATGTAACAATCATCGGCCATGCCCCTGACAGTAGACGTCTCCGGATAATGGAAGCTATTTTTATTCAACAACAAAGACCTAACCTCAACACCACGCAAGAAGGGACCTTATTGCCAACATGTATAAGGTCCACTATCAACAATAGTCCAGGCAATAACAACTATGACAGGACTGATATAGCTGAAGGTCAAAACAGGGATTATCTCCTGACAGAACCAGAGCCAGTAATCCCACCAAACATCCAGGCGAGGCAGAGGCCACCACCCAATAGGATTAACGGTCTCCGCCCTAGGGCGGTTCTTAACCAGTGAAAATGGAATCTCGTAGCAGGACTCCGTATATAAGCCATCAAAACAACACCTGCATTTCAGTTCACTCTTGACAATGAGCAGAAAACCTTCTCACTGCTCGAAACCGGTTGAGTCGAAGGATGTGTTAAACTTAACACCACGTAATTTATAAATTTTGTATAAAAGTGACAATTACTTTGTGTGCACTAACATTGTGATAGTGTTTTATACTTTGTACATATTATCTGTACTTTTATAATGTGTTGTGATATATTAAAGACAAATTGTGAATGATATGGTCTTCATCACCTTCCTATTGATATGTCCCTTTCCCAGTTACTGACGGATTGTTCAAATGAAGAGAAGAAGATAATAAGAACAATAGAAAAAGTTAATTACAAGATTAACGCCACTGAGGCAGCAATCACTTTTAATAAAACCTGCTTAAAAGAGGGTCTACTCCCAAAATATACAAATTTTAGACTGCATGACCCCTCAGCACGTAATGACCCGCGGACTAGTGCTTTCAGGAGATCTCTCCTTCGCCGGCAATTGGATACTAAACTGCATGAAAAGAAAGATCTATATGCACGCCTTGCTCGTCTGCAGAGTGAATGGGCTGAAATCCAGAACATCGCCATTGATCAAGCACGCCCTTCTGGAGAGGTCCCGGAATACATTGTGAGAGAGGAACAAGACAATCTAGACCACAGTATTATTGAAGAAAGTGATGAAAGGCAACCTGATGATAATGATCAACAAAGGAATCACCTTACCTACCCAGAAAATATCTCTTACCTCCTTAATAAACTAAAAGAGAAAGACCAACGAAATCGGACCAAAACTGTAATAAGAAAACTCA
>NW_027169905.1:20000-32321 GCF_036898095.1 Palaemon carinicauda | reverse complement strand
TTTTAAAACCTCAAAAGTTCAAACTTGCATAAAATGTTTTCATGTTGAACAGGCTCACAAAAGTCTCTCTTCATAGTTTATATATGAAATATATATATTTTAATGTTGTTACTGGTCTTAAAATGTTATATTTTTATTTTTTATTACTTTTCAGATAGTTTATTTATTTCCTTATTTCCTTTCCTCATTACTGGCTATTTTTCCTTGTCGTAGCCCTCGGGCTTATAGCATCCTGCTTTTCCAAATAGGGTATTAGCTTAGCAAGTAATAATGATAATAATAATAATAATAATAATAATAATAATAATAATAATTGTCTCGTTAATCAAGGAATTCTTGATTGCAACGATAATTATTTTACTGTTTGTATAAAATTATAGTTTTCATAATAGAAACCATGATATGATTTTAAACGCATTTCTGGAGCACCAACGAAATATGGTTTGGATTTTGATTACCACCTTGATCTTGTGTGAGTCTTTGGGTCCTTTGACCAGCCAGACAGTACTACATTGGATCCTTCTTTCTGGTTTCGTGGCTACACTTATAAGTTATAGTTCAAACGTTTGTGTGTGTCTATATATATATATATATATATACACACACACATATATATATATATATATACACACATATATATATATATATATATATGTATAATCATGACCCATTACTAGTCCACTGCAGAACAAAAGCCTCAGACATATCCTTCCACTAACCTCTGTTTATGGTCTTTCTGTGCCAGTCCACGCCCGCAAACTTTCTTAGTTCGTCGATCCATCGTCTTCTCCTTCCTCTGCTTCCTTTACAATCTCAAGGGACCCCGTTCTGTTAATTTTAATGTCCATATATTGTCTGTCATTCTCATTATATGTCCTTCCCATGTGCATATTTTTTCTTATAAGTTGTTAGAATATCCTCTACTTTATATAGGCTTAGAATGTAGCGGTTTTTTCTTATATATATATATATATATATACTGTATATATATATATATATATATATACTGTATATATATATATATATGTATATATATATGTATATATATATATATATATATGTGTGTGTATACAGTATATATATATATATATATATATAAGAAGAGTCTGGCTTACGTAGATTATACACTGGAAAGAAATATCCTGAAACCTGGTTTAAAGTCAACTATACGTTAATAAGATAATTACACATCGGTATTCTTAATTATTCTTCACCTGCGGGTTACATACCGGAACCCAGTCTGTATACCGGACCCAGTCATGTCTGTTTATGTCCTTCAAGTCGAGGACTATCTCAAGTGGGGCTTCGGGCGTCTTTTGGGAGGATTTCAAGTGACACTCGAATACAGAAGATGATTATTCAGATGAGGAACTGGGTGTAAATGTGTTATTGAATATATGTTCAGATATTTGTATGTCGCTTTCGTGGGTATTTCGGTCTTATATGTGAGAGAAATTGTTTGGATTGATCTTTCCTTGTGTTTTAGTTATATTTTTATATGCTTTGTTACGTGTTAATAAGTTTGCTTTATAAGGGTAGAGATTGATTGAAATATATGTTTATGTATGTATGTGTATGTATATATTATATATATATATATATATATGTGTGTGTGTGTGTGTGTATATATATATATATGTGTGTGTGTGTGTGTGTATCTGTCTATATATGTATATATATACATATAAATAAATATATATATATATATATATATATGAAGCCACATCTATTTCCCTGTCTAGGGTCTTGGGATTTTTAGCTACATGAATACATATTTAAATATATATATATATATATATATATATATATATTTATATTTATGCACCTCTTATTTGAATCTGGCCGGGCAAACCCCTCATTGGCCCATTATTGAGTTTCTCTCTCTCTCTCCTCTCTCTCTCTCTCTCTCTCTCTCAGCCGACCAACACACAGATGTGCCTCGTTAAAAAGTTTCACTTTCAAGCGTTACTTTTTTCGAAAACAACTCCCCCGTGTTAAGAGTGTCTCCTTTCCCAATTCCAGTCTGTCTTAAAGACGCCACATGAGGGCTACTGTTCGCTGATAAGGAAAGACATAAATATCCGTTTTTCGGACAGGAGACTGAGACCTCCGAGTGCCAAATCATTGCCTGGATCGCTGGCTGGTCTAAGGTTTCGTTGATCTGTGAAGTAACGGAATTTCTCAAATTTTTTTTTTTTTTTTTTTTTTTTTTTTTTTTAAAGGAATGGGAGAAGGGAAAGATATTTAAAAGTCACTTGTCACAGAGTGTAACAGTCATTTGTTTATGTATGTACAGTATTTCCTTATTACTACAGGGTGTCCAAAAATAAAAATAAACAGATTGAATAAGGAATTGGAGAAGGGAGAGATATTTAAAAATCACTTGTCACAGAGTGTAACAGTCATTTGTTTATGTATGCATTTCATTATTAGTACAGTGTGTCCCTCCCCCCCAAAGGAAAAACAGATGAAGTCATTTGTCTTATATATGCATTCCCTGTAGTTCCCCACCTAGAAAAACAGCTATTTATTTATGTATTTTCTATGCATTTTTCACGCATATTTTACATTGTATTTTACAGTATTTTACTCTACAATTTATCCTTTTTATTACTTTATCATATGCGTTTTCATTCGGTCGTAACAATATTTATATTAACCACAATTAAAGAAACTCCGAATTACCTTTTTTTTTTTTTTTTTTTTTTTTTTGTGGCACCCTGTATTTAGATATAGATCATGCAACAAATACAGTACTTTGTCCTTGCTGTATCATGCTGTATTGCCGATGTATTTTACTAATTTGGAACTACTGTAATTCATACGAGGTTTTTTTGAATAGGTAGGTGTACATCGAACGTAATCTGTATATTGAGATATGAGTTATTCATATTTTATTATTCCGCTTTGATTATTATTATTATTATTATTATTATTATTATTATTATTGTTGTTGTTGTTGTTGTTGTTGTTGTAATTATTATTATTATTATCATCATCATTATTATTGTTGTTATAATTATTATTGTTGTTGTAATTATTATTATTATTTTTATCATTATTATTATTGTTGTTGATGATATTATTATTATTATTATTATTATTATTATTATTATTACTATAATCATTATTATTATTACTATAATCATTATTATTATTATAATCATTATTATTATTATCATTATTATTATTATTATTATTATTACGTTCATATTTGACTAAAATTTCTTAGCTATAAATTAGCATCATGTGTAATATATTTACGAAAATAGCTTCAGATAATTCATCGGTTGTCTTAAGTGCATGATAAATCTTGAGATATTAGATAACATGAGAGAACATGTTCGGGAAAAATTCTGTTATCGGCGCCTCTCTCTCTCTCTCCTCTCTCTCTCTCTCTCTCTCTCTCTCTCTCTCGTGTACAAAAAAAATATGAGAAGGAGTGTATAAATATTGAAAGTTTGATCATGACTTAAGATTATGTACGCTCATTCTATGACAATCTTAAGTAAATGTGTTTTTTATCATTGATTACAATGAAATTCTTATTACATTGTACACAACCATATTAATATTTTTGCATATTACTTAATTTAACATAATTGTACCATATACCAAAGATATAGAAACAATATTATGTTTAATTTACATCATAAATTTAGCTTCCAATTTCATCTCTGATTTATCCTCTAGAATACAATTCTAATTCGAACATATTTTCATTATGATATAAATGTTAATTTAGTAAATTGTTTGTTTTGTTAATTTTGTTAAATATTATGGATATTTATCCATGCTATCTTACATACTGTTCAGCTCATTACTGTAATTTTTTTATAATTTATTTTCAATTAAATTTTTACTTTTTTTAAATTGAATTCCTTATTTTAGCATTATTTTGTCCCGTCCATGTCCAAATATTAAAACATTGCTATAAGATACAAGGTAGAACGTGAGAGAATCATTCTCCTTATTTTTTTTTTTTATAATTGATTTTGTTTTTTTCTGTAAATTTTTGTAATTTTTATAAAATTAATTTCTTATATAAGCATTATTTTGTTTTGCCAATTTCCAAATATTACAAAATATCTATAAAATACAGGGTGGGAGGAGAGAGAATCAGGCTCATTGTTATTAATTTTTAAAAATTATTTTTTTTTCTGTAAATTTTGTAGTTTTTATGAATTTAAATTCTTATCCAAGCATAAATTTGTTCCGCCCGTTTTCCAAATATTGAAAAATATCCATTTCCAAAAATTGAAAAATATCCATTTCCAAAAATTGAAAAATATCCATTTCCCAAAATTGAAAAATATCCATTTCCAAAAATTGAAAAATATCCATTTCCAAAAATTGAAAAATATCCATTTCCAAAAATTGAAGAATATCCATTTCCAAAAATTGAAATATATATATATATATATATATATATATATAATGTAGGGGTCAAAGAATCAAACTCTTGTTACAATGGATGCATTAAAAGGAGGACATTTCAACGGTAGAATCAAAACACTTTGGCTCACATACGATGCGAAAAAAACTCAAAATAACTTCTTACGATTTAGCTCCTTAAACAAAAGTAGCCACTCGTTTATAAAGCCCAATGACTCAGACGCTGTTCCGGGAATATAATCTACTTTTAGTCAAGATGATTAGACTTGAAGAGACTTATAGATCTCCCGCCTGAACAAGAGATATACTTGAAGAGACGAGTTCATCTCCCGCCCCGCCGGAACATGTTTCTCGGGGCGTCCTCACATCTGTGGCGTTGATTCGCCTTTGTTATATTTTCGTTTTAAAACGGGTAAATGCCTGGCAACATTTATTCCAGGGTTTTTTTTTTTTTTTTTTTTTTTTTTTGTCAGGCTCTTCTTCCAAATGTGGACATTTCAAGGGTTCAACTCCTGTAGAATGATTGATTGATTGATTTTGAGCTTTTCTGACATCCTGACATCTGAGGTCATTGATGCCATCAACTACTGTAAACTCAAAACTCTTTGGCTTACATATGATGTTAAACAGCTCAGAATAACGTTTTGCAATTTAGTTTCTTAAAGAAAAGTAGCCACTCGTTTATCAAGCGCAATGACTCAGACGCAAGTTATTAAGTGTATAAAGAATAAACTGTTAAATACATTTAATGTAAATATTATTGGATATAAGAATCATGGTAAAAAATATTTTCATAGGTCAGTATGTTTCTAACTTAAAAACATAATTCGAAAAATAATAAAATTGTAATTTTTTTATATGATAGATATAATGTATATACAAAAATGTATAATATAATTTGTAAAGGAATATTTCTTAATAATAGAAAAAAAAATCTAACTTGAAAACATATTTAGAAAAATAATAAATTTCAATTTTTTTTTATATTATATTAGATATTATAATGTATATACAAAAATATAAAAATACAATTTGTAAAGGAATAATTTTTAATAAAAGAGAAAAAAATCTACTTTTGTTCGAAATATGATGATTATACTTGTAGAGACTTATAGATCTCCCGCCTGAACAAGAGATATACTTGAAGAGACGAGTTCATCTCCCGCCCGCCGGAACATGTTTTCTCGGGGCGTCCGCGTCTGTGACGTTGATTCGTCTTTGTTATCTGACGCTGCCCGTCGACGTGTTGGTATTTGTTCTGTGATAAGAATTGGCTTATCTTCGTCTTTCAAGTACATCCGGCATATCGGACAATTGGTGGTTTTGTGTCCCACGCGGTATACTGTAGTTTGCGGAAATTGTTGCATCATAGAATATAGTTTAGCTTTGTTGCACAATTGCAATATATATATATATATATATATATATATACACAAACAAAACTTTTCGTTTTTAAACAATAATTCATAAAAAAAATACATGTTCATTGCCATTATTTAACAAACTTTTTTTTCATTTTTTTTTTCATTAATGCAGAATTTTAGTTTTACCTAGTGATTCTCTTTTTTGCGCCCAACATTTAGATTTTTTTTTTAATGTAGCCTTTTAGCCTTAGCCATTGATTAAAATAAAAAGAATTCTTTTGTGCTTAACATTTACATTGTTTTTTATGAAGACTTATAGATTTACCCTTTAATTCATATTTTTTTTTTTTTGCGCCCATTTAAATTTTTCTTTTTATGCAGTCTTATAGCTTTTACCCATTAATTCATTATAAACAATGGTTTTTTTTTTTTTTTGCGCCCAACATTTAATTTCTTTTCTTTATGCAGACTTTTAGCTTTACCCATTAATTCATAACAAATTGTTTTTTTTTTTTTTTTGTTTTTTTTTATTGAGCCCAACATTTATATTGCTTTATGCAGACAGCTTAAATCATAACAAACAAATTTTTTTTTTTTTTTTGCGCCCATTATTTTTTTTTCTTTTTCGAGCCAGGGTGGCTCTTCCTCCCAGCCCCCCTTTGGCAGGCGTTTACGGGTGGATGGTTGACACCTGAGTCTTTTTCTTGTAACAGGGTGCATCCGAAACTCTCCTCCGGGAGTCCTGGTTACTCCCAAGAGTCCTACACAGAGGGAGGAGGACTCCTGTTGTTCCCAACGACCCGCTTCTCCTGTTACCTTCGTTTAAGACAACACCGTTAGAATGCATTTTGTATTATAGTAGTCTCAGGTGAATGGCTATTAATAATGATAATTACATATTGAATAATTTATATATATATATATATATATATATGAATTATATATATATATACATATATATCTATATATATATACACACATATATATATATATATATATATCTATGTATATATGTATATATATATATATAATATGTATATATTTATATCTATCTATATTTATATAATATATATATACAGTATATATATATATATATATATATAATTATTGGCGTTTTCTTCTAGTTTTATGGTTTATAAATGAAAGATTTAATTTGATGTTTTTATTGTTCTTACACTTCTATTTTTAGTTTTTCCTTATTTCCTTTCCTCACTGGGCTATTTTCTCTGTTGGAGCCATTGAGCTTATACCATCCTGCTTTTCTAACTCGGGTTATAGCTTAGCAAATAATAATAATGATAATAATAATAATAATAATAATAATAATAATAATAATAATAATAATAATAATGATAATAAGACTTAAAACAGTTTTATTATAGTAGTCTCAGGTGATGTTTATAAATAATGATAATTTACTTATTGTATCAAATGTATTTTTTATAATTACGTTTTCCTATAGCAGTTAATGCAAACAATATGATTTAACACAGTTCTCCGGAAAATACAATTTATTATTATTAGTACTTTTGTTATTATTATTATTATTATTATTATTATTATTATTGATAACGGTAAATGATTAAATTTTATAATTTACAAATAAAAAAATTAATAAATGTAAGTAATTACCATGTATTAATTTATAAAATTAATGATAATTCGGTTTATATTAATATTCCCATTTCAATATTATATTCCATAAAGATTATCTTCCTCATTATTATTATTATTATTATTATTATTATTATTATTATTATTATTATTATTATTATTATTATTATCATTATTACTACTAGCTAAGCTACAACCCTAGTTGGAAAAGCAAGATGCTATAATTTCTTTATAATTTACAATGGGTTTTGACCATCATAAGATAATTAATTTTCCTTTGATAAAAAATAGAATTGTATCTCTCGTAAGCTTCTGACTAACCCATATATAATTATATTTAAAATCATTAAGATTATTAGTCATTATAACTAAAATTAATAGAATTATCATCATCATCATCTCCTACGCCTATTGACGTAAATTTTTTATATCTTTTATTATGAAAATACAATTACATTTTCTTAACATACATTTTTTCCTTTTATAAAGAAATATTCCTTAACAAATATTTTACATTTTTGTATATACATTATAACATCTATTATATGATAAAATTACATTTTTATTTTATTATTTTTCTAAATATGTTTTCAAGTTAGAAACATACTGATTTGTGAAAATATTTTTAACACGATTCTTATATCCAATACTATTTACATTAAATGTGTTTAACAGTCTATTCTTTTATACACTTAATAATTTGCTGTTCAGCACTTATTCCCAATTGTCTTGCCATCCAGATACTTGAAATAAAATCTGCTATTATTACCATTGCTGTATTTTTCATCTCTGTTTGAATTAGCTTCAAAATCTAGTTTTATAATCCTTAACCTGTTTATTAGTTTTCAATTTACAACATTTTCTAAGCAATTCGAATACCAGGAAAACAAATTCTTAACCAAAGGACAGAAATATACCAAATGCATGTTAGTTTCTATGTATCCACAACCGCATTCCTTAACATCTTTTATTTTCATCATAACTAACCTATCATTTGTACTTAAAATTTCATGAACATACTTAAACAAAATTTCTCTACTTTTATTCTCTATATACTTATTATTTACATGTTCCCAAATTAGTTTCCAGTTGAATAGTGGATACAATTTTTCAATATTTGGAACATATTCACTGTTTTTCATTAAATGTTCATATACCACTTTCGTTCTTATCTGGGGATAAGAGGTCAACTTAATAACACTTCGTAATATATTTATCATACTTTCATAAAAACTTGGTGTAAAAATAGTGCAATCCTATTGACGTAAAAGGCCTCGATTAGATTTCGCAATAGTCTTTATCTTGAGCTTTTAATTCAATACTTCTCCATTCATCATCTCCCACTTCACACTCCACAAAATTATTATTAGTATTTTGTAATTATTGAAATGCTTATGATTAGATTTATTGAAGTAATGATTAAAATCATTATCATTATTTAAATTACTAATAAAATTGCTAAAGTTAATGTTATTAACATTAATATTATTAACATTATTAAAATCATAATTAAAATCATAAAAATGAAAAGAACTACATTGGTAAATTACACTAATGTAGAGTCCACCATATAATTGGTTTATTATTGTCACCCGAAACGGGCAAAAATCACCTCCATGCCCAAATCTTCTACAAAACAAACAATTATTTTTCGAATGACCCCAGGGACTTGACCTGACCTGACCTGGCTCCCTTTGGCCCCTAAGAATTGACCCGTGGTCATTAGGGTAAGTCCCATTAATCTTTCGCATTCTTAAAACCTTTGTGTGGTTATCCCTAGCTCAAATTTAACGTACAGAATTCTTGATGTGTGTATATATATATATATACAGTGTATATATATATATATATATATACACTGTATATATATATATATATATACAGTGTATATATATATATATATATATATGTATATATATATATATATATATATACAGTGTATATATATATATATATATATACACATCTATATATATATATGTATATATGTATATGTATATATATATATATATATATGGAGAGAGAGAGAGAGAGAGAGAGAGAGAGAGAGAGAGAGAAACATATAGTCTATGTTAAATCAATATACATTTTCATATCCATTAGGATTATAAATATATCTTTTGCATTTAATTTCTAACATAAATATACATCATACGTTTTAACAAAGAAATGAGAGAGAGAGAGAGAGAGAGAGAGAGAGAGAGAGAGAGAGAAGACCTTTGGCTGCCACATGTTTTCAACAAAAACAATTCGGTTCACCAAGAAGCCTGGGAGAGTGCCTAGACTGAGGAAATTGTGGAGCGATGTGTTGAATCCCCTCTTCCCCTTTCTCTCTCTCTCTCTCTCTCTCTCATCTCTCTCTCTCTCTCTCTCTCTCGGTTAGTGCATTGGCATCTTCATCTGGTTCTCATCAGATTTTGAAGGCATGGGACTAGGGTGGGAGGGGTTAAATGGAGCTAGGAGTCTTGGTAGTGATTTAACATTTAATGTTTTGTAACAATAACGATGATGTTAATACGATTCCTTATAGTTAATTAACTCGTAAAGCTGTTTTGTAACAATAATGATGATGATGTTAACGGAATTCCTTATAGTGAATTAACATTTAATATTTTGAGGTAATAATGATGATAATATTAAACAAGATTCCTATAGTGAATTAACATTTAATATTTTGAAGTAATAATGATGATAATATTAACAGGATTCCTTATAGTGAATTAACATTCAATATTATTTTGTAAAAATAATGATGATAATATTAATAGGATACAGGATTCCCTATAAGGAATTCTCTCGTAATATTGTATTTTAAATACAACAAAAATTATAATAACCATTGCTGTGGGGAAAATCATTTTGTTCTTTACCTCTCTTTGAACTATTACATTTATCTTCTTCTTCTTCTTCTCTTCTTCTTCTTCTTCTTCTTCTTCTTCTTCTTCTTCTTCTTCTTCTTCTTCTTCTTCCTTCTTCTTCTTCTTCTTATTATTATTATTATTATTATTATTATTAGCCAATGAATGTAGTTTACAATTCCTTTTTTAGTCTAATCATAGTTTTGTAGTGTCTTTATTGTAGTAAAAATGTTTATCATCAGTATTACTGTTTTTGTTTATTATTCCAAAAAATTCAAGTTAATATATAAGGTCATTATTATAGTTAAACTATTTGGAAATAAAGAGATTAATTATTATTATTATTATTATTATTGTTGTCTTTTTATTATTATTATTATGACTGCAATTCACAGAATACAAAAAGAAAGTTATTAGAATCTTTTTCATGCAATTTGAATTGATATGATCCTGTATTTAAATTTCAGTTTTTAATTCCAAATACAGTAATATTCTATTTCAGTGGGAAATCAAATCGATTTTATGTAATGTGAATTAATATGATCCTGTATTTAAGTTTTAATTTTTTATTCCAAATACAGTAATATTTTAAGTGGGAAATTTTATATGATTTAGGCATAAACTTGTCGCATCTCAGACGAGAGAAACAAGGAACTCTGTGATTCGAGACATTCAGAAGAGGAGGTTTTGGGTAAATACTGTTTAGCCCTAGGCAAAATCTCCTAATGACCTGGCCTGTTAACGCTTATAGTACCCCTGTAGTGTTAGGCCTATCTTCGTATTACCACAATTTAGCATTTAAACTAATAAAACTAATAGATATTATGATTTAAAATATCTCTTTAGATACCATTCCAACCTCCAACCTGCTGTGTTAATAGCTGGTCAGGGAAATACGCAAATGTCGAAGATAAATGAAAAAAATGGGAGAATGAAAGTAGGTGGTCGATTCATTTTGAAATTGTATCGTTCGCCGCCAGGGGCAGGTGTTGGAGGTTCGTAGCGTCTCCTCGGTCCACACATGGTGCCCAAATTCCAGAGTCCTGGGAACGATGATTGTAGCGTTGTTCTCACGGTGCCCTCAAGGGGGGATGTCGGTGTACGATGATTACGATTCCTGAAATTAATTTCATTACGTTTTCATGGTTATATATTAAGTTATTGCAAGTGGAGCGTATGTTGTAGCTTATATCAATGTATTTTGTATTTTGAATTGAATTGCTTCGAGTAGTACAGTTGTGTATAGCGTATTTATTCGTTTTCTTATGGCGAGCCCTGGTAAGCATGTCCTCATGCCCTAGGCGCAGCTCGTGTCGCGCACACACCTGCCACGAGGCATCACGTGCCCGTGACGTCACAGGACCGCCGAGTATAAATATGGGGTCGCTCGGCGAAAAGCAGCATACTCATTCTCTCTCTCGAGTCGTACACAGCATTCGTACGCACAAAACTAACTCTCACAATGGCTGTACTGGCAACAAGAAGTCTTCCTTCTTCAGCGTCCACAGTCTGAAGAAGGCATCAAGAAGCTGGTGAAGAAGACCCGCTCACCCCAAGGAGGAGAAGAAGGCCAAAGAGGAGGCGCCCAAAGACAGCGTCATCTGCCGCGTCGATTTCAACGCCGAGATCGAGGAGAACCTGGCCAACGAAGCTCTCGAAGCCCGCCTCCTCCAGATCATCGAAGCATCTCCCGCCACACTAGACCTATCCCTCAACCTGAAGGGGACCATGATGGTGAAGGCCGAGCCCGAATTCGAGTCCAGTTCGGTACCTTCTGGACAACCAACGACGATGACAGCTGGAGCCTCTGCAAGGAGCTCTTCGCCTCCACAGCCACCGCCCCACAGCGTCCCGTCAAGGCTTGAAAGACTTCCCTGACGAAGCAACTCTCCCACCCGAATTCCTGTGATGTGTACGCCCTCATGACGTGGGCGTCGATTAGTGTCGTGTTTGTGATAGCATGTGCCAGCAGTCCTCAAGACGCCTTTGCTTCGAGGACAACCTACCTAGCCTTGAAGATACTTCGAAGATCCTTCAAGATAGTTATAGAGTCTCTACGCTCTTTACATTTAAGCTGTGATACCCAAGAG
>NW_027169905.1:5000-15000 GCF_036898095.1 Palaemon carinicauda | reverse complement strand
TGTCTGCTTTCTCCTCTGTAACAGTGTCTGTTTTTTAACATGAAATTTCTTGTTGCTTTGAGCTTTTGTATATAAAGGAGAGTGTTCTATAATAAATTTACTCACTTGCTTTCATACTGTCTTTGAGTCACAACCTTCTCTCGGGCCGTCACAAAACCCATGGCCCATAGGTATTGTTTACCACCGAGCTGTTGACAAGCGAAATGAATGTACAGCAAGAATTCTAAAACACCCCAAAGGTTTAAGCAAATCTGAAATATTTCCCATCTCCCGTCACCACCTCATCGCCGATAAACACGCCCGGGGCAAGAGGAACCCAGTGGGACCCCGCCGAACCCAGCCAAGCGCAGAGGGACATCTCGAAAACCCGGGTCTTAATTTACATGCGAAATAGATGTTTTTGTGGCGTGCTACAGGGCCAGGAGTCGTTCGATTAGGTTTATGAATATTAACTATTGTACGTTTTTGTTCGTATTTCCATAATATCGGTGCGTCAGAATTCGTAGGGGTAACACCAGCGCCCTATCGAGTAACTTTTGGGCGTTATTAAGTCAGACTAATTATATTCCCCAGCAGGAGGATAGAGAGAGAGACTCTCTCTCTCTCTCTCTCTCTCTCTCTCTCTCTCTCTGTTTACTAGGTTCCATTTCTCTCGCTTAACGTTATTGGTTCTCTCTCTTTAATAGGTCCCATTTCTCTCGCTTAACTTATTGGTTCTCTCTCTCTCTCCTCTCTCTCTCTCTCTCTCAATAGGTCCTATTTCACTCGCTCTCTCCTTTATTGGTTCTCTCTCTCTCTCTCTCTCTCTCTCTCTCTCTCTCTTTCCTTTATTTGATATGTGTATACACTTGTCTATACAGTAGTATTATGATTTTAAGTGTATTTCTTTTTATTATTTATTCTTTGAGAATTTTTTTTCTGACCATATTTTTATTATAGTATCCATTTCCCGAATGTTTTTTTTTCTTTCAATAAAAAATATAATCTTAAAAACGCCTAGATTATTGAAATTCTTATTTAATTTAATATGCGGAAATGTATCTTTTCATATATGTAAACAGCAGTTCACATGTACAATTATATATGTGAGAGTTGGTCTCCAATTCTAATAAATTTCAACTTGTATTTTGAATATCCCTAAAAACTCGCTTTCGTTGGTATCAGAGTTCTAGTTAACCTTCTAACAATTAACTTATTTTATCAATAAAATATCATCGTTTTATTCTTCTCCGTGTTTTAGTTCATTGGGTTTGGCGTCAATTTTTAACTTCATAAATTGGGATACTAATTACATGGATTAATTAGAGGGGCACTCAGTAGAGCGCAGACCTCCGCAACGGCAGCTGATTTCTTGACCTTTGGATCGACCTTGATCTTGACCTTTGACATGTATTAATTGGGGTTGATTTTCATTCACTCAAATGTGAACCAAGTTTGAAGTCTCTGCGACAACGATGTCCAAACGTATGGCTGCTTACGTGAATTGGACATTTTGCTTGACCGTGACCTTGATCTTTGTCCATGACCTTCCAAAGTGTAATCATTTCCAGCCTTTTACATAACAGTTAATCCCTGCAAGTTTCATTACTCTACGATTAACATTGTGGCCGGGAAACTGTTCACAAACAAACACAAACAAACATGGGGTAAAACATAACCTCCTTCCAACTTCGTTGGTGGAGGTAATAATGATGAAATATATTGAGTTTCATAAAGGTGTGTATTGAAATATGAATGGAAAATGAGAATGGCCCTGTCAATACTTCATGAATAGCGAAAGAGGAATAGAAATGTCGAATTTCTAATAATTGAAAGGAAAATAAAAAATCAACAGAAGGAAAATATCTCAGTCATTTAATATCTTAATAAGAGAAATGAACAGAAGGAAAATATTTCAATCATTTACTATCTTAATAAGAGAAATTAACCGAAGGAAAATATCTGTCATTTAATATCTTAATAAGAGAAATGAACAGAAGGAAAATATCTCAATCATTTACTAAATAAGAGAAATGAACAGAAGGAAAATATCTCAATCATTTAATATCTTAATAAGAGAAATGAACAGAAGGAAAAATATCTCAATCATTTAATATCTTAATTATCTCAGTCACTTAATATCTTAATAAGAGAAATGAACAGTAGGAAGATATCTCGATCATTTAATATCTTAATAAAGAGAACTTTTATTCTGAACTGCAACCTATCATTAAAGTCTTAAGCCTGAGCCCTGCCCGAGTTTGACCTCTAATTTTGTAAACAATGGGAGTCATTATAGTTCGAGACAAAAGATATGTGCATGATACCGGTATGGTACAACCAGTCAAGTAGAAAAGCCGTCACGCTAGAATTGATTGGCTCGAGAGAGAGAGAGAGAGAGAGAGAGAGAGAGACCTGGCTTGTCTAGACATCCATGAAAAATAAATCACGTAAGGGCCAACGATCAGTTTACAACGATACATGATTTTAGCGACTTGTCTTTAGAGAGAGAGAGAGAGAGAGAGAGAGAGAGAGAGAGAGAGAGAGGTACATAATTTAAGAGACTTATCTCCAAAGCAAGAGAGAAAGAGAGAGAGAGATTGGTGGGAAGGGACGATACACAATTTAAGTCTTACCTCTAAAGGAACAGAGAGAGAGAGAGAGAGAGAGAGAGGGGAACGATTCATAATTTTAGGGTCTTTTTCTCTAAAGAATTTGTAAAGCGTTGGCAGGACACGTGACCTGCGTCCGATATCAAGGATCACCCAAAATCCTTAAGTCATTCGTTTCACCCCAGCCAAAAAGGGCATCTCAGGATCTGCGTTCTTGTTGCTCAATCTGTTCATTCAATCAAGAATTTTGGTTTTTTCTTATTTCTCAAATATTGGTTTTATTTATAGATATGTTTGTTTGTTGATTTGAGTCTCAAATGATGGTTCAACTTATTTTACTTAATTTTTCAAATTATCACCCAATTCTCTCTCTCTCTCTCTCTCTCTCTCTCTCTCTCTCTCTAATGATGGTTCAAATTTATTTTCTACAGTTGATATATAATGTATTTTACTTATTTTTTCAAATTATCTCTCTCTCTCTCTCTCTCTCTCTCTCTCTCTCTCTCTCTTCAATGATGGTTTAACTGTTTCTTCTACAGTTGAGTTTTAATGTATTTTACTCATTTTTCAAATATCTCTCTCTCTCTCTCTCTCTCTCTCTCTCTCTCTCTCGTTGTATCTACGTTATAAAAACATGATGAAAGGGTAACTTGAAAGTCAGTCTCTCTCTCTCTCTCTCTCTCTCTCTCTCTCGTAGCTACGTTATAAAAATATGAATAAAGGGTAACTTGAAAGTCTCTCTCTCTCTCTCTCTCTCTCTCTCTCTCGTTGTAACTAGTTATAAAAACATGATGAAAGGCTCTCTCTCTCTCTCTCTCTCTCTCTCTCTCTCTCGTAACTACGTTATTAAAACATGATGAAAGGGTAACTTGAAAGTCTCTCTCTCTCTCTCTCTCTCTCTCTCGAGTTATAACTAGTTATCAAAACATGATGAAAGGCTCTCTCTCTCTCTCTCTCTCTCTCTCTCTCTCCTCTCTCTCTCTCTCTCTCTCTCTCTCTCTCTCTAGTTGTAAATAAGAATAGATTTTATGTATATTGACCGTCCTGATTTTCTTATGATATTTTGTATTGTATAATATTTTTTATATAAATTCTTTACAAAGTTTTATTTTATTATTCCGGGTCAGTAAAGTTTTCCTTGTTTTATTATTATTATTATTATTATTATTATTATTATTATTATTGTTGTTGTTGTTGTTGATATCTATTGATTAGGCCCCCAATGAAAAGAAACACTAAATCACCATATCTTCATATAATTACTATGTAACACAGAAAGTATTTTCTGTATATATATATATATATATATATATATGAATATATATGCACATATATACAGTATACATTGAAGGGGGAAGGGAGACAAAACTATTTATTGGCGAACTAAGAATATTTGCGGTATGGAAGTGGAAGGGCATGTCTGAGGCCTTTGGTAGGGCTTATGATATATATATATATATATATATGTGTGTGTGTATATATATATATATATATATGTTTATATGTATATGTGTGTGTTAGTATGCGTGCGCACGTGCGCGTAAAATCACAGGGAAACGGGATGCTCAGATGCAAAAAACCACAGCGAAATTAAAAATAGGACACGAAACTTTAGTCAGTTTCTTTTAGCGAGGCATATTTGCACCGACTCTCAGCGGTGCCCTTTTAGCTCGGAAAAGTTTCCTGATCGCTGATTGGTTGGACAAGATAATTCTAACCAATCAGCGATCAGGAAACTTTTCCGAGCTAAAAGGGCACCGTTGCGAGTCGGTGCATATCTGCCTTGCTAAAAGAAATTGACTATAGTCAGGACTTAATCTTATATTTCCCATTATATATATATATATATATATATATATATATGATAAATTTTGCACATTTTTACGTGTTTTTCATATTCAAATAAGCCATATATATTTTTGATACATTAATGTCTGGATTCTCTTAACGACCTCGGGATCAGAGCCCCAGGCGAAATCACACAAAGACAAGAGCTTGGCTCCGGCCGGGAATCGAACCCTGGTCGGCAAGCTTGTACAGACAGTGACTAACCCACTGTCTGTACAAGCTTGCCGACCAGGGTTCGATTCCCGGCCGGAGCCAAGCTCTTGTCTTTGTGTGATTTCGCCTGGGGCTCTGATCCCGAGGTCGTTAAGAGAATCCAGACATTAATGTATCAAAAAAAGATATATATATATATATATATATATATATGTGTGTGTGTGTGTGTGTGTGTGTGTGTTTCATAATTGTTTTCCGCGCGATGGCAAAACGTGTGATTATCTTCTTCCAATCAATCTCTTTCCTCTTATCGGCCATATTCATCCATCCGTCTCGTCGCCTGTTGTTTCGTAAACATCCTTATAAAAGCGATGGTATCCTTTAAAATCCTTCGGAGCCTCCTCAGCGCGCCCCCGGAGATTTGGAATCCTTCGATGCGGCTGTTTTTAATCTCCCCCCGCAGTCTCCTTTTCTCCTCTCTCCTGTCCACTATTAGTAAAACAATAGCCTCTTTTCTCTGGGGATACAAAGGAGAGGCGTAGGATCACGGCTGTGTGCCTTCCTAGGTGTCCCCGAGGCTTGAAAGGACTGGGCGCCGTAGGAGGCATCGGAGAAGGGCGAGACAGATTCCTTGAGTATTGTAAGCCTCCGAAGGTGGAAGGACATATAGGCCGTTAGTGTGTGGTCTTCAAGATTTTAACGTTCTCCTCTCTCTCTCTCTCTCTCTCTCTCTCTCTCTCACTGTCCTCTTGTTTATGTGAGGCCAATCTACACACACTCTCTCTCTCTCTCTCTCTCTCTCTCTCTCTCGTGGTCCCCTTGTTTATGTGAGGTCAATCTACATCATCATCATCAACTCTCTCTCTCTCTCTCTCTCTCTCTCTCTCTCTCTTTCTCTCTCTCTTGTGGTCCCCTTGTTTATGTGAGGTCAATCTACATCATCATCATCATCATCAACTCTCTCTCTCTCTCTCTCTCTCTCTCTCTCTCTCTCGTGGTCCTCTTGTTTATGTGAGGCCAATCTACATCTCTCTCTCTCTCTCTCTCTCTCTCTTGTGGTCCCCTTGTTTATGTGAGGTCAATCTACATCATCATCATCATCATCAACTCTCTCTCTCTCTCTCTCTCTCTCTCTCTCTCTCTCTCTACATAATTTTCTTTATTATGCGCCAAAAAGTAAAAATAATATTTAAGCCAATTATTATTATTATTATTATTATTATTATTATTATTATTATTATTATTGTTATTATTATTATTATATACGTCGATTCTTTTACGTGTGTCAGGACAAACAAAGAATCTCTTACATAAGCGCTACTTTTTATTATATATGAATAAATTTTTTTAATCATATCAATCATAGTTTTACATTTTCAATAGAAAAAAAAATTCAACATGTATATGGAGTGATCAATTTATTCTTTACAAATTCCATGGTTGCAATTTTATTGCAATAATGTATGTCTCATCTAAGTGATGTTTTATATAACTAATGATTACTGGTTTTTAGATTAAGTTTTAAGGTAATTAATGTGCGCTATGAAACTCCCACACAAACACCTTTTTTTTTTTTTTTTTTTTTTTTTTTTTTTTTTTTTTTTTTTTATATAATTAGTCTACCTTAACGCAGGTGTTAGCCCATT
The DNA here is from genome assembly GCF_036898095.1 of Palaemon carinicauda. Classification (NCBI taxonomy): domain Eukaryota; kingdom Metazoa; phylum Arthropoda; class Malacostraca; order Decapoda; family Palaemonidae; genus Palaemon; species Palaemon carinicauda. Next base: position 8,762 of record NW_027169905.1, on the reverse strand, counting down.
ATCGTCTAAACCCTTGAACAACCTGGTCTATAAAGATTAGGTATTTGGTTCAATTGTTTATTTATTATCCTTATAGATTTTTTTATTCAGTTCACTGGCTATTATTAAAGATAAAATTAACGTCTCCACCTTTTTAATTAAGCATCCAAACTATTGATATCAGAAATTATTTGTTTATATTGTGGGATGTAATGTCCTTTCAACTGGATTTTCAAATATAAATGAAGGTGTGCCAATTGTGCTTATCTCTAAGTCTAAAAGGTTTATTATGAGGTAAATTTTGTTTTAGATTGTTACATTTCGTTTTAAATTGATCTTGATATCGATGAATACGCGAAAACAAAAAGTTAAAAAAAAAGTTAAAAAATCTGGTTCCCAAAGTTGTTAAATGAACTAATGTATCGTCTACTAGAATTTAGTGTATCGGAGATAAGGTTTTAGAGCTCTTAATACTTTTATTTACAATACTTTACTTGTGTACCTACGGCATAAAGGTTTGAAGGTTTAAAGGCCACTCATGAATGACAGGGGCAAGGGACAGTGACATTGCCCTATCGAGTAGGAAAATATCCTGAAGACAGATCATATATACATATGATCAGCGGTCAAGACCCCTCTCCACCCAAGCTAGGACTAAAGATGGCCAGGCAATGGTTGCTGGTGACTCAGCAGATAGACATATAGGCTTCCCCAATACCCCCATCCTTAGCCCACAAGGATGGTCAGGTTGCAGCGACCAAAGGAACCAACAAATTTGGCTCTTTATATTTTTTATAAGACAAATTTGTTCTGCCTCTAAAAGGATGCTAAGAAAATCTTATTTTAATTTTTTAGTATATTTTAATTATACGTTTTATCAGATAAAGTAATTATTTTATATTATTATTATTATCACTTGTTAAGCTACAACCCTAGTTGGAAAAGCAGGATGCTATAAGCCCACGGGCCTCAATAGGGAAAATAGCCCAGTGAGGAAAGGAAACAAGGAAAAATAGAATATTTTAAGAACTGTAACATTAAAATAAATATTTCCTATGTAAACTATACAAAACTATAACAAAACAAGAGGAAAGAAAATTAGACAGAATATTGTGCCCGTGTGTACCCTCAAACAAGAGAACTCTAACCTAAGACAGTGGAAGACCATAGTACAGAGGCTGTGGCACTACCCAAGACTAGAGAATAATGGTTTGAATTTTGAATGTCCTTCTCATAGAAGAGCTGATTACCATAGCTGAAGAGTATCTTCTCCTATCAAGAGGAAAGTAAAGCCACTGAACAATTACATTGCAGTAGTTAACCCCTTGGGTGAACAAGAATTATTTGATAATCTCAGTGTTGTCAGATATGAGGGCAGAGGAGAATCTGTAAAGAATATGCCAGACTATTTCGTGCATGTGTAGGCAAAGGGAAAGTGAACCGTAACCAGAGAGAAGGATCCAATGTAGTACTGTCTAGCCAGTCAAAGGGCCCCATAAAATGTTAATAATTATTATTATTATTATTATTATCATCATCCAAGCTACAACCCTAGTTGGAAAAGCAAGATGCTACAAGCCCAATGGCTCCAATAGGGAAAAATAGCCCAGTGAGGAAAGGAAATAAGGCAATAAATAAATGATGAGAACAAATTAACAATAAATCATTCTAAAAACAGTAACAACGTCAAAACAGATATGTCCTATATAAACTATTAACAACGTCAAAAACAGATATGTCTTATATAAACTATAAAAAGACTCATATCAGCCTGTTCAACATAAAACCATTTGCTCCAACTTTGAACTTTTGAAGTTCTACTGATTCAACCGATTGTTAAAGGCCCTCCAGAATCTCTAGGTTTTAAGGAAAGATGCGATACATGTATTTAAGCGGCAGGGAACAGGATACAAACTGGAAGATTTTGGGAGAATAATTCTAAAAACAAAAGTGGGATTTGAAACCTAAAACAAAAGACAGGCGTAATCTTATATCGAGTTTCTCAGCTTGCTGGAAACCTAGCTTATCCTTCTAAGCTTCCATTAATAGTTTCTTGAATTTCTAATACCAAGAAGGATCGAAGGATCAGTGTGTATCCTTTCTTCTTGGTTGGTTAGGATAGATTTGTGGGTTTTCTTTATCCTTGAGCATAATGACCCATGAAAAATTTGTAGAAATTCTACATTTATTTGTTTATATGAATGACCTGCTTCCTTAATATATAGTTCCAAGGGGATGTGAAATTTTTGTTGTTGTTATTATTATTATTATTATTATTATTATTATTATTATTATTATTATTATTATTATTTACTAAGCTACAACCCTAGTTGGAAAAGCAAAATAGCCCAGCGAGGAAAGGAAACAGTAAATAATAAAATATTTTAAGAACAGTTACAACATTAAGATAAATATTTCCTATATAGACTATATTATTATTATTATTATTATTATTATTATTATTATTATTATTATTATTATTATTATTATTAGCTAAGCTGTAACCCTAGTTGGAAAAGCAAGATGCTATAAGCCCAAGGGCTCCAACAAGGAAAATAGCTCAGTGAGGAAATCAAATAAGAAGTTATATTACAAGAGAAGTTTAAGAATAATAACATTAAAAAAATTTATTATATATAAACAAACAATAACTGAGAAAAATTGAAGAATTATTCTGAAAAAAAGGCTATCTGGCATCTCATATGGAGACAAGGATTGGCACACAAGCGCGCGTGTTAATCTCCAAAGCGATATAGATTCCTGAAACGCAGGAGATGATAATCCTTATTTGGCGCTATTTCTGATCCCTCTAGCCCTTCACGGGTCCCGTGAGAAGGATGCGCCGATGTCCTATGGTGTGAGGAACCGAGCGGAGGAGGAGATAAGTTGACGTAGGATGCGATTTTCACGACTGGTTGTGAACGGTCGTCAACGACGTTCAAATAGCACTAATGGATTTTTTTTATGTATATATTTTGTTACCAGACTTTTTTTTGTATACTTTTTTTTTCTTTTTTTTTTTTTTGCTGCTCTATATTTTTTTCAGACTTTGTTATACTTCATAGATTATTGTTAAATTTAGGTGCTGTTTACCTTTATTTGTTATTAATAGATAGTTTTTTTCTTTTATTATTGCTGCTATATATTTCTTTTTAACAGACTTTTTTATACTTTTTAGAATAGTTGTTTGCCAATATTTGTCTACATCCTTTTTTTTTATAGAATATTGTTACAGTAGGTGCTGTTTACCTTTATTTGTTATTAATGATTGTTTTTTTATTTCTGCTGCTACATATTTTTTTACCAGACTTTCTATATCTTAATAAACTATGGGTGCTGTTTACCTCAATTTGTTTACGTCTTTTTTTTTTTTTTTTTTTTTTTTTGCTGCTCTATATTTTTTTTTACCAAATCTTTTATTATACTATAGAATATTGTTAGGTGCTGTTTACCAATAATTTTTTCTTTGCTCTAATTTTTATTTACCTGCTCTATATTCATTTTAATTTTTTTTTAACTTCATTGAATATTATTGGGTGCTTTTTTTTTGTTTACATTTTTTGCTGCTCTATATATTTTTACCAGACCTTTTTTTATACTTTATAGACTATTGTCAGATGCTGTTTACCTCTATTTGTTTACAGTTTTTATATTTTTATTTTTATTTTTGCTGCTCTATATTTTTAACCTGTTTTTCCTATATTTTATTGAATATCGTTAGGTGCTGTTTACCAATATTTGTTTACTTCTATTTTTATTTTATTTTTTGCTGCTATATATTTT
>NW_027169904.1:27500-32343 GCF_036898095.1 Palaemon carinicauda | reverse complement strand
CTTTTCAACGCAAGTGCATCGCAAAACTCCTTTCATATGCTAAAAATTTCCCTCTTCTTTTTTTATGCGTATGTTTTCCACTAGGGGCAATACTGAACGAAGCTACATTCCTGATCATATATGTATTTTTATTCCCTTAACGTTTTGTTTCTTATAGAAAAATTAATACTTTTTTATCTAATTTTATCGAAATTAACGAAAATATATTAAGCAAAATATTTTTACTCGTATTTGGCCTTTAAAGATGAAATGGCAATTTCAACATAAAATTGTATCACATTACTGTAATAGAAAATAAATTAGTTTATTAAAGAAAAATGATTGCTAAATTTTTTGTAATAAAAATTAACAGAGATATACTTCATGGGAATATTGTTACTCATATTTGGCCTTAAAAGAATATTTAATAGTTTCAAAATATGAGAAGAATATAATCGTTTTTTTTTTTTTTTTTTTGTTAATCTAAATTAACAGAGATATACTTCAGCAAAATAATGTTACTTATATTGGACCAAAAATAAGAAAGCGCAAGTTTAACATCTGAGAAATTTATTACTTTATTGTAAGAGAAAATATATTAGTGTATTATACAAAAACAAAAATTATCGTATTTTTTTTATCGAAATTAACAGAGATATACTTCAGCGAAATATTGTTACTCATATTCGCCCTTCAAAGAATATTTAATAGTTACAAAACATGAGAAGAAAATAATTTTATTTTTTGTAATTTAAATTAAGAGAGATATACTTCAGCAAAATATTGTTACTCATATTTGCCCTTCAAAGAATATTTTAATAGTTTCAAAATATGAGAAGAAAATAATTTTATTTTTGTAATCTAAATTAACAGTGATATACTTCAGCAAAATAATATTAATCGTATTTGGCCTTAAAATAAGAACGAATAGTTTCAACATATGAGAAATATATTACCTCGCTGCAGGAGAAAATAAATACATTTTGGAGGCAGAGAATATAATTCTGCTTGCAGTATAGGTTACAACAGTAATCAAATCTTGCTGCAATGTAACATCTCTTACAATGTGTCTGCAATGTATGTATTTTCATACAGCCTACAAGTTCATATCTAAATACAATTTCTCCCTGGGATTAAGACATTTAATATTTGTACCTTCATTTTGACCATTAGAGTTAGAATTAGGATTTGTAATGGTAGTGTTATTGTTATATTACAACAAAAAAATAGTTGATTTATAGTGCAGTTATTCTAGCATTCATATTATTATACAGTATGTAGATGCAGGATGATCAGTATTTTACTAAAATGCTTCTCCGTGAAATAATTTATCTAAGATACAAATATTCCATTCGTGTTTAAAGATTTATTTTCAATGTTTGGTTTAGAAAAAAAGATCAATTATAGAATCTAATGCATGATAAGCAGTTTTCACCATTTTGATTATCGAGACTCTGGTTCCAGTCCGGCTCAAACTCGTAAGTTTCTTTGGTCGCTGCAACCTCAACATCCTTGTGAGTTAAGGATGAGATAAGGATGGGGGTTTTGGGGGAGCCTATATGTCTATCTGCTGAGTTATCAATAGCCATTGCCTGGCCCTCCTTGATCCTAGCTTGTGTGGAGAAGGGGAATGGGCGGTGAACATATGTATATGTTCTGTCTCTAGGGCATTGCCCTGCTCGATAGGACAATATCACTGTCCCTTACCTCTGCCATTCATGACTGGCCTTTAAGCCTTTAAACCACCATCAAGAAAAAAAAATGATTTTCTAGGTATCATTCGGGAAGCAAATTACAGTTACATCAACAATCAAATAGAGCAGAATAGTTCTTTTGAAATTTGTATTCAGGCTCCGTGCAAAGTGTTACCAGGCTCCTCAATTCTTACCGCGTTGGTGGAGCTGTCCGGATTCCTTACTCATGATATTTCATTTCTTAAGAAGATTCTCGCTTTGGGAAACGTGATTGTGAAAAGACGGTTTTTTATCTTGAAATTTATTATATAAAATATTTATTTTTCCATTTTCTAGTAAGAGAGTCTATTTATATATATATATATATATATATATATATATATATATATATATATATATATATATATATATATATATGTGTGTGTGTTTGTGTGTGTATATATATATATATATATATGTATGTGTGTGTGTGTATACACACACATACACACGTACAATATATATTTCAATACGTCCGCATATTCGGAAACTAAAACTTCTTTAAAAATTTACGAAGACAAGACAACACATTGTTTACGGAGAGACATTCCCAGACCCAGGGGTGGGCCATGTAGCCCAAATTATATAAACAATCATAAATCAATCACCTGTTCAAGAAATGACAAGTTTCAAGGAAGTTCAGGTTCAGTATCTGAATGATTTATTTGATTTATAATGAAATGACAAGTTCCAAGGGTGCTCAGCTTCAGTATCCTGATGATTTATTTGAGTTCTAATTCATCTGCTGGATAATTCGGGGATCTTTAAAAAATATAATCTTAATACATATTTAAAAAGAATATACATTTTTTTTCTTTTTACAAAAATATCATTTAGTTTTATTAGTTAATATTCTTTTGTGTGTGATGGAGATATATCTATGTAATATCTAGGGGTAATGGATAGGCATTTGATTCTATCAGTTTTGTCTTTTTTTTTTTTTTTTTTTTTTTTTTTTAAAGTTTGGTAAAAGATAAGTTATTTTTTTACATTCGTTACAGATTTTTTTTTTTAATTTTTTTTTTTTTGTGAGCTTCGACTATATCAATGATGATAATAATAATAATAATAATAATAATAATAATAATAATAATAATAATTGAATATCTCAGAATTGTTCAAGTCTCTTTCGTAAAACAGGAAAATAATGTGAAAAAAAAACATCAATTCATATATACTCAAGAATAATAAGCGATGTATATTCTATTTCCCTTCATAAACAAAAGACTCGTTTCTCGAGCTGTTTGAAATAAATAATTAGAATTTGTTGGTTCTGGGAAAACTCTGTCAGATAATTAGAATATTTTCCACCTTGGTAGTCAAGTTCAGATTATATATATTTCTTTTTTCTAAACCCATTTAAATCTATCATTCATTTATCAAGTGAAGCGAAGCATTGTACGAAAAAATACGTTTTTCTATTCCCGTTATAAAAATGATTCCCTTATCTTCATTATAATTTCCTCGGCTCAAAAGAGAAACCGGCTGCGAAAGAAATTCCGGCTCTAAAAGAGACTCCGGCTCCAAAAGAGATTCTGGCGCCATAAGAGACTTTGGCTGCAAAAGAGATTCTGGCTCCGAAAAAAGACTCCGGCTCCAAAAGAGACTCCAGCTCCAAAAGAGATTCTGGCTCCCAAAGCGATTCCGGCTCTAAAAGAGATTCCGGCTCCAAAAGGGACTCCGGCTCCAAAAGAGATTCCGACTCCAAAAGAGACTTTGTCTCCAAAAGAGATTTCTGCTCCAAAAAAGACTCCGGCTCCAATAGAGACTCCGGCTCCAAAAGAGATTCCGAATCCAAAAGAGATTCCGACTCCAAAAGAGACTTTGGCTCCAAAAGAGATTCTGGCTCCAAAAAAGAATCCGGCTCCAAAAGAGACTTTGGCTCCAAAAGAGATTCTGGCTGCAAAAAATACTCCGGCTCCAAAAGAGATTCCATCTCAAAAAGAGATTCTTGCTCCAAAAGAGACTTTAGGCTCCAGAAGAGATTCCGGCTCCAAAAGAGACCCCGCCTCCTAAAGTGACTCGGTCTCTAAAAGAGATTCTGGCTCCAAAAGAGATTCCGGCTCCAATAAAGACTCCGGCTACAAAAGAGACTCCAGCTTCAAAAGAGATTCTGGCTCCCAAAGAGATTTCGGCTCCAAAAGAGACTTTGGCTCCTAAAGAGATTCTGGCTCCAAAAAAGATTTCGGCTCCAAAAGAGACTTTGGCTCCAAAAGAAATTCTGGCTCCAAAAAAGATTCCGGCTCCAGAAGAGACTTTGGCTCCAAAAGAGATTCTGGCTGCAAAAAAGACTCCGGCTCCAAAAGAGATTCCATCTCCAAAAGATATTCTGGCTCCAAAAGAGACTTTAGGCTCCAGAAGAAATTCCGGCTCCAAAAGAGACCCCGCCTCCTAAAGTGACTCAGTCTCTAAAAGAGATTCTGGCTCCAAAAGAGACTCTGGCTCCAAAAGAGATTACAGCTCCAAAAGAGACTTTGGCTCCAAAAGAGACTTTGGCTTCAAAAGAGATTCCGGCTCCAAAAGAGATTTCGGCTCCAAAAGAGATTCCAGCTCCAAAAAAGACGCCGACTCCAAAGGAGATTCCGTCGGCAATAGGGATTCCGGCTCCAAAAGAGATTCTGGCTCCAGAAGAGACTCCGGCTCCAAAAGAGACTATGGCTCTAAAAGAGACTCCGGCTCCAAAAGAGATTCCGGCTCCAAAAAAAAACTCTGGCTCCTAAAGAGATTCCGGCTCCAATAAGGACTCCGGCTACAAAAGAGACTCCAGCTCCAAAAGTGATTCCGGCTCCAAAAAAGACTCTAGCTCCAAAAGAGAACCCGGCTCCCAAAAAAAGACTCCGGCTCCAAAAGAGATTCCAGTTACGAAAGAGATTCCCGCTCCAAAAGAGACTCCGGCTCCAGAAGTTTACTTTCCCGATATTTTACATGCCCTCATTCCGTTTTAATAAACAAATAAACAATGATGACTGAATGAATATAGTCCCACTTTTCGTGGACGAGAGTAAAATCCAATAAAGTTTTATCACTTCTCGTAAAATGTGCAGTCGTTCTTACAATATAATTGATTGAAATCAAATATTCGAGTAAAGTGGCATATTTCAATTGGGGATAGAAAAAGCTTTACTGTTTAA
>NW_027169904.1:10000-15000 GCF_036898095.1 Palaemon carinicauda | reverse complement strand
ACATGAGAAGAAAATAATTTTATTTTTTGTAATTTAAATTAAGAGAGATATACTTCAGCAAAATATTGTTACTCATATTTGCCCTTCAAAGAATATTTTAATAGTTTCAAAATATGAGAAGAAAATAATTTTATTTTTGTAATCTAAATTAACAGTGATATACTTCAGCAAAATAATATTACTCGTATTTGGCCTTAAAATAAGAACGAATAGTTTCAACATATGAGAAATATATTACCTCACTGCAGGAGAAAATAAATACATTTTGGAGGCAGAGAATATAATTCTGCTTGCAGTATAGGTTACAACAGTAATCAAATCTCGTTGCAATGTAACATCTCTTACAATGTGTCTGCAATGTATGTATTTTTATACAGCCTACAAGTTCATATCTAAATACAATTTCTCCCTGGGATTAAGACATTTAATATTTGTACCCTCATTTTCACCATTAGAGTTAGAATTAGGATTTGTAATGGTAGTGTTATTGTTATATTACAACAAAAAAATAGTTGATTTATAGTGCAGTTATTCTAGCATTCATATTATTATACAGTATGTAGATGCAGGATGATCAGTATTTTGCTAAAATGCTTCTCCGTGAAATAATTTATCTAAGATACAAATATTCCATTCTAGTTTAAAGATTTATTTTCAAGGTTTGGTTTAGGAAAAAAAATTAATTATAGAATCTAATTCTATAATGAGCAGTTTTCACCATCTTGATTATCGAGACTCTGGTTCCAGTCCGGCTCAAACTCGTAAGTTTCTTTGGTCGCTGCAACCTCATCATCCTTGTGAGGTAAGGATGAGCTAAGAATGGCGGGTTTGGGGGAACCTCTATGTCTATCTGCTGAGTCATCAGCAGCCATTGCCTGGCCCTCCTTGATCCTAGCTTGTGTGGAGAGGTGGAATGGGCGGTGAACATATGTATATGTTTTGTCTCTAGGGCATTGCCCTGCTCGATAGGGCAATGTCACTGTCCCTTACCTCTGCCAATCATGAGAGGCATTCAAACCTTTAAACCAATATCCGAGAACAAATAAAAAAAAAAAATATGATTTTCTAGGTATCATTCGGGAAGCAAATTACAGTTACAGGAAAAAACAAATAGAGCTAAATAGTTCTTAGGAAATTTGTATTCAGGCTCCGTGAAAAGTGTTACCAGGCTCCTCAATTCTTACCGCGTAGGTGGAGCTGTCCGGATTCCTTACTCATGATATTTCATTTCTTAAGAAGATTCTCGCTTCGGGAAACGTGATTGTGATAAGACGGTTTTTTTTATTGAAATTTATATCAAATATGTATTTTCTAATTTTCTAGTAAGAGGATTTATATATATATATATATATATATATATATATATATATATATATATATATATATTTATATATACATATATGTAATATATACATACATATATATACATATATATACATATATATACACATACATAAATGTATACGTACAAATACACACATGTATTTACATATACAGTATATACTTCAATATGGCCACGTATTCGAAACTAAAACTTCTCTTTAGTTCTTAAAAAGTTTACGAAGACAAGACAACACATTATTTAGGGACAGACATTCCCAGACCCAGGGGTGGGCCATGTAGCCCAAATTATAAAAACAGTCCTAAATCAATCACCTGTCCAAGAAATAACAAGTTTCAAGGAAGTTCAGGTTCAGTATCCTTATGATTTATTTGATTTATTATTCATCTGCTGGATAATTCGGATGGCTTAAAAAAATATAATCTTCATACATATTTAAAATGAATATACATTAATTTTTTACAAAAATATCATTTAGTTTTATTAGTTAATTAATATTCATTTGTGTGTGATGGAGATATATCTATGTAATATCTAGGGGTAAGAGATAGGCATTTGATACTATCAGTTTTGTCCCCCCCCTTTTTTTTTTTTTTTTTTTTTTTTTTTTTTTTTTTTTTTTTTTTTTTTTGGTAAAAGATAAGTTATTTTTTTACATTCGTTACAGATTTTTTTTTCTGTGAGTTTCGACTATATCAATAATGATAATAATAATAATAATAATAATAGTAATAATAATAATAATAAAAATAATAATAATAATAATAATAATAATAATAATAATAATAATAATAATAATAATGATAATTGAATATCTCAGAATTGTTCAAGTCTGTTTCGTAAAACAGGTAAATAATGTGTAAAAAAAAAAACATTAATTCATATATACTTATGAATAAGAGATGTATATTCAATTTCCCTTCATAAATAAAAGACGCGTTACTCGAGCTGTTTGAAATAAATAATTAGAATTTGTTGGTTCTGGGAAAACTCTGTCAGATAATTAGAATATTTTCCACCTTGGTAGTCAAGTTCAGATCATATTTTTTTTTCTAAACCCATTTAAATTTATCACTCATTTATTAAGTGAAGCGAAGCATTGTACGAAAAAATACGTTTTTCTATTCCCGTTGTAAAAACGATTTCCTTATCTTCATTATAAGTTCGTCGGTTCAAAAGACTACGGCTCCAAAAGATATTCCGGCTCCAAAAGATATTCCGGCTCCAAAAGAGATTCCTGCTGTAAAAGAGATCCCGGCTCCAAAAGAGATTCTGGATCTTAAAGCGATTCCGGATCTAAAAGAGATTCCGGCCCCAAAAGAGACTCCGGTTCCAAAAGAGATTCCGTCTCCAAGAGAGACTTTGGCTCAAAAAAAGATTCCGGCTCCAAAAAAGACTCAGGCTCTAATAGACACTCTGGCTCCAAAAGAGACTCCGGCTCCTAAAGTGACTCTGGCACTAAAAGAGATTCCGGCTCCAAAAGAGATTCCGACTCCAAAAGAGACTTAGGCTCCAAAAGAGATTCCGGCACCAAAAAAGATTCTGGCTCCAAAAGAGACTTTGGTTCCAAAAGAGATTCTGACTCCAAAAAAGACTCCGGCTCCAGAAGTGATTCCATCTCCAAAAGAGATTCTGGCTCCAAAAGAGACTTTGGCTCCAGAAGAGATTCCGGCTCCAAAAGAGACCCCGCCTCCTAAAGTGACTCCGTCTCTAAAAGAGATTCTGGCTCCAAAAGAGACTCTGGCTCCAAAAGAGATTCCGGCTCCAAAAGAGACTTTGGCTTCAAAAGAGATTCCAGCTCCAAAAGAGATATCCGGCTCCAAAAAAGACACCGGCTCCAAAAGAGATTCCGTCTGCAATAGATATTCCGGCTCCAAAAGAGATTCTGGCTACAGAAGAGACTCCGGCTCCAAAAGAGACTGCGGCTCCAAAAGAGACTCTGGCTCCAAAAGAGATTACGGCTCCAAAAGAGATTTCGGCTCTAAAAAAAGACTCCGTCTCCAAAAGAGATTCCGGCTCCAAAAAAGACTCCGGCTCCAAAACAGACTCCGGCTAAAAAAGAGACTCTGGTTCCCAAAGAGATTCTGGCTCCAAAAAAGACTCCTGCTCCAAAAGAGACTCCAACTCCAAAAGAGATTCCGGCTCCAAAAAAGACTCCGTCCAAAGACATTCCGGCTCCAAAAAAAGACTGGCTCCAAAAGAGATTCTGGCTACGAAAGAGATTCCCGCTCCAAAAGAGACAACGGCTCCAGAAGTTTACTTTCCCGATATTTAACATGACCTCATTCCGTTTTAATAAACAAATAAACAATGATGACTGAATGAATATAGTTCCACTTTTCGTGGACGAGAGTAAAATCCAATAAATTTTATCACTTCCCATGAAATGGGCAATTTTTCTTACAATATAATTGATTGAAATCAAATATTCGAGTAAAGTGGCATATTTCAATTGGGGATAGAAAAAGCTTTACTGTTTAATTATCGATGAATAGGAAATGAAATCAAAATACAGTTTGACATTTACGATAGAAATGATATCAATGAATTAGAAACAAAATCAAAAGACAATTTAACATTTACTGTTAGTCAAATATAAGAAAATGAGTGAGAGATCATTTGAATTTTATCGAAACGGTAAAATAGTTTTTATTTTCAATTAAACTGAACAGAAACTTTTGTTCCTTAAAACCATTGAGTTAAAAAATGGAAAAACAAATAAAATCTGACATGAAGGGGAGACTTCTATAAAAGCCAGTGAACTCTGTTCAAAATATAAGCAATAGATTTCTATAGAATCTGAACGTTTTCATTTCCTTTAATTGGATTCAAACCAGCATTTACTAAGGGAGAGGAATGATGTAGGCAAGGATGTGAATTTGAAAGAACATTCATGGCAAATGAATATACGTTTCTCTAATAGGAATCATAGAAGAGAATGGTTGGATAACCATAATGATAAAATAAGAAAAAGACCTATATCAACGAGAAAAAGAATACATGCAATGTTACAGAAAGTTTAAAATAATTCATGTTGGGCAGGCTTATGTAAGTTTCGTTTTTTTAGTTTATCTGTCATTTATCTAGTCGGTTTTGTCATTTATTTTATTTGCATTTTTAAATTATTTTGATTTTATATCTTATTCTCTTTCTCTTAATATTTACTTCAGTTTCTCTAACTGTGATTACAACTATTCATTTGATAATAATAATAATAATAATAATAATAATAATAATAATAATTATAATAATAATGATGATGATAATGATGATGATGATGATAATAATAATAATAACAATTAAAATAATAATAATGAAAACCTCATAAGGCTAGTACTATAATTGAAGAACCTAGTCTCTCTCTCTCCTCTCTCTCTCTCTCTCTCTCTCTCTCTCTCTCTCTCTCTCTCTCTCTCACTGAATAAGCTACAAAACCTGTTTATTAGTTTTAATCTCTATTATAATCTTGCAGGAAAATATTACCAAAATGCTTTATAAATATAGAACTAAATCACTTTTTTTTCTAGTTTCAGGATTGTAAATTAATTTTATTAACACAATTAAAAAGTAAATAAAAACAATTTAAAGTAATCATATTTCACCACTAATACCCAAAAGTCAAATTATAGCAAATCTAATTATTGGATTTGATAAACAG
>NW_027169904.1:5000-7500 GCF_036898095.1 Palaemon carinicauda | reverse complement strand
ATTAGCGGTAGAGGAAATTTCCTTTGGGAATCAATATTTCTAAATGCAGTGAAAGCGTTGTCTAATATTTTTTAAATAAAAAGAATAGAGAAGTAGTAATGAAAATAGTATTTTAGATGCTAAAAGTAGTTTAGAGGACTATTGTGTATTAGCAATAGAAGCAGATATCGAATTTGGAACAGGAGTATCTGGGTTATGAAAATAGAAATATGAAATAAGCCAGAGAGGATTATATTAGGAAAACTATTAAACAAAGTCTATAATAAAAAATGATATATGGCACTTATATTAGAAGACGATTTTAATTAGCACTGGTATACGGTGTTATTGTAGTTTTTTTTTTTTTTTTTTTTTTTTTTTTTTTGTAGAAGTTATTTAAAGAGTTCGACATTTTATATGAATTGAAATTTCTTTTTTTATAGACAGTTTTACATGTAAACACAAAGGCCACTTTTTATAAACAGTTTTTCATATTAAATAAACAAAAAGATCTGTTTTTAGGCAGTTTTACATCCTTCATAAACACATAGCGGCGTTATAGGCAGTGGTAAATCTTATATACATAAAAAGTTATGTTTTAGGCATCTTTACATCTTATATAAATAAAAAGTTATGTTTTAGGCAGTTTTACATCTTATATAAATAAAAAGTTATGTTTTAGACACTTTTACATCTTATATAAATAAAAAGTTATGTTTTAGACACTTTTACATCTTATATAAATAAAAAGTTATGTTTTAGACACTTTTACATCCTATATAAATAAAAAGTTATGTTTTAGACACTTTTACATCTTATATAAATAAAAAGTTATAGTTTAGACACTTTTGCATCTTATATAAATAAAAAGTTATGTTTTTAGACAGTTTTATAACTTATACAAACACAAAGCTCTGATTTAATGGTCAGTTATACATCTTATATAAATAAAAAGCTCTTTTTGGCAGTTTATTTTATCTTATATAACCAAAAAGCTGTTTTTATGAGTAAATATATTTCTTTGTTCAAGCTCATCAATTTCCTAAACGAGTTACATTCAATCAATAAAATTACTTTTCATGATTCAAATCTCGTGAAAAAATGATATTTCTTCATTTATCTTCTCTAATTCTAGGGAAATAGTGATGACCATGATAATAAAATCATAAGAATATCTATACTTAATTTTTTTAGTGAGGCAGATTTGCACAGACTCGCAAGGGTGCCCTTTTAGCTCGGAAAAGTTTCCTGATCGCTGATTGGTTGGACAAGACAATTCTAACCAATCAGAAAGCAGGAAACTTTTCCGAGCTTAAAGGGCACCGCTGCGAGTCAGTGCAAATGCGCCTCATTAAAAAAATGAGTATAGATAATATTAAAACGATTGTAGCCATCAAATATGATAATATACCCAGTAAGATTTAAACAGAGCATTTCGTCACCTTCATAAACTAACTGCCTAAGTAATTTTTTCCACTTGTTGGGAAATCAAAAAGAAACCTTCTCATTTCCTAATTCTGTATATCATTGTCTTGAGTTTCAATTCACAAATTCTTAATAGAAGAATTTGTGAATAAGAATTTGTTAATTGAAGCTCACCACAATGATATAAAGAATTAGGAAATGAGGTTTTCTTTTTTATTTCCCAACAAGTGGAGAAAATGATTTAGGCAGTTAGTTTATGAGGGTGACGATTTTACATATCCAAAAATACATTTGAAATTCTCTTTCAAAATGTATTACAAAGGTCAGTGAAATGCCTCCACGCTTTGTTCTATCGTTCGTTTATAATTGAACGTATTGCATGACGTAACATTCCAATATATTTTCCCTCATGTATTGCTTTCAAAGGAGATTTTCCATTTTGTGTATTTATACTTTTACATAAATTCCAGTAAAATATACAGGAACAGAAAAGTCATTCCATTCATACATACCTAATGATAATTTTCTTTTCTTTTTTATCAATTTATATATAGATGAGGATCTATGTAAAGTTCGTATTTTCAGCTACAAATTATAATCAAAATATGATTTTTTTTTTATGCTTTTCATAGTTATCATGTGCAATATTAGCCTATCTATCTTATATTATTGATTTTATTATCATTTATTTTTTAAAAAACAAATGATTATGATACATAAAATTCAGGAAAATTAATCGTAACGTGATTGCCTAGCATTTCAATGACAGCAGATCGATCCCAGTTGCTTTGCATTCGCATGACAGCAGATCAATCCTAGCCGGGACCGTGATTTTTAACTTTTTACAGGGGAGACCATTGCTGTGGTTGGGTGACAGTGGGGGTTGGGCTTGTCCGGCTGACGATCTGGTGAGCACCTAATCTGATGATACTGGAAATGAAACCAGACGCTTTTTTTTTTTTTTTTTCTTTTTACAGAAAGTTATAAAAAGACATTACCGTATTAATAACAAGATTCTGGTCTTTAAAATAACACGATACAAATATATTTAAACTGAATTACCCAGTTCGCGTAATAGGACCATCTGTGTTCTTTT
>NW_027169903.1:10000-12500 GCF_036898095.1 Palaemon carinicauda | reverse complement strand
AATGATAATAATAATAATAATAATAATAATAATAATAATAATAATAATAATAACAATTTTAATAATAATAATAATAATAATAATAATAATAAAAATAATAATAATAATCATAACAATAATAATAATAATAATAATAATAATAATAATAATAATAATAATAATAATAATAATAATAATAATAATAATAATAATAATAATAATAATAATAATAATAAGTGGCAGCCGTGGCTGAGTGGTTAGAGCGCTCGCCTTGTGAATCCCGGGATCAACGATCAGCGTGAGTTCGAGTCCCCACCGCGGCCGTGATCCCTTGGGTAAGGATCTTTACCATGATTACCCCAGTGCACTCAGCTGTAAAATGAGTACCTGCCATTGAGTGGTAGGGACCAACTATGGGTCAAATAGTAAACTCAGAAATGATGAATACAAATGAAGAAATCAACCACAACGACGTGAATGGAACTCCTAGAAATAGAAGGGCTTCGTCCGGCAGTCAGGTATACAACTCAAGGATAAATGAGGATGGTCAGGTACCTGGTGGTCGTCATCAAGAAACTGACCTAAATAGAGATCACGACGAAGAACCAACAGGAGCTACAACAGGAATGCATCAAAGGAAGAAATGGACAAGAGAAGAAAATAAAGAGGTATGGCGATGCTATCTGCAGTCTGATCCAACAGAGAGAGGGTTTCGGAAGAGAATGCACAACATCTGGCAGCTTAGAAACAACTCCCCACTGACTGAGCAGAGATTGGCAGACCAACTACAAAATATAAAGAAGAAAAACTGGTTAACTGCAATTGAAAGAGAAGAACTAGAAAGAGAAAGAGAGCCGAGAGAAGTAATACCGGAACAGAGAGAAGAAATAGCAACACCAAATGAAAACTCCAGCATTACATCAGCTAATGGTATGAGAATAACTCTAGAGACGGAAAATGAAAGAATGTTAGAACATCTCAACAAAATAAGACAGTGGATGGAAAACGACGGTGAAAGGATAAGAATACCAGCCCTAAAAGCCTACAACCAGAAAAAATTGAAAGAGAAAACGAAAGAAGTCAACGAAATGCTAAGACTAGTCCAGACCAGGAACATTACGGAAGTAAATAACCTTGCATATGCCGGAGCAAGGATGGTTGTCGAGCTCATGGAGATAAGAATACCAACTCTGGAATCCAATGAGCGAAGTCAAAATGTAAGACAGCCTCCCTGGAAAAGGAGATTGGAAGGACAAATAACAGAGATGAGGGCTGACTTGAGTAAGCTGAAAGATATGGCAGAAAACAAATTGAGAAACCAAAAAATACGCGCAAAATTGAATGATGTATACAAAGTACAAGAGAAAGGCTTGAATAATATCATTGAAGATCTAAAACAAAGAATAAAGGCTAAGGCTCATAAAATCCAGAGATATGTAAACAGAAATAAAGGATATCAGCAGAATAAACTCTTCCAAACAAATCAAAAACGCCTATACAGCCAACTAAAAGGCGAAGATAACCATCAAGAGAGCCCAGAAGCTGAACCATCTAAGAGACTCTGGGAAGGCATATGGAATAACCCAGTAGTCCACAATAAACACGCAGAGTGGCTACAGGACATCAAAAGGGAAGAAAATGGAAGGGTTAAGCAAATATGCGCTGATATCACAACTGAGGTTGTAAGAAAACAACTTAGGAAAATTCCGAACTGGAAAGCATCGGGCCCCGATGAAGTTCATGGTTACTGGCTCAAAAACTTCAGAGCCATACATGAGAGAATGGCTGAACAACTCCAGCATTGTATCCAGTACCACCAAGCACCTCAATGGATGACCACAGGCAGGACTTGTCTAATACAAAAAGACAAAAGTAAAGGTAATATACCAAGCAACTACCGACCAATTACCTGCCTACCAATAATGTGGAAGCTCCTAACAGGCATTATCAGCGAACGGCTGTACATCTACCTAGAGGAAACAAATACCATTCCCAGCCAGCAAAAAGGATGTAGGAAGAAATGCAGAGGCACAAAGGACCAGCTCCTCATTGACAAAATGGTAATGACAAACAGCAAGAGAAGGAAAACCAACCTTAGCATGGCATGGATAGATTACAAAAAAGCCTTCGACATGATACCACACTCATGGCTGATAGAATGCTTGAATATATATGGTGCTGAGGAGAACACCATCACCTTCCTCCGGAATACAATGCAAAACTGGAAGACAGTGCTTACATGCTCTGGAAAACAGCTTGCCGACGTAAATATCAGGAGAGGAATCTTCCAAGGGGACTCTCTATCTCCACTACTCTTCATAGTAGCTATGATCCCCATGTCAAGAGTGCTAGAGAAGATTGAAGTCGGGTATCAACTCAAGAAAGGAGGCAGCAGAATTAACCATCTAATGTTCATGGATGACATAAAGCTGTTCGGGAAAAATGCTGAGGAAATCGACATGCTAATCCAGACTGTTAGAATTGTGTCAGGAGACATCAAGATGGAGTTTGGGATAGAAAA
>NW_027169902.1:27500-32353 GCF_036898095.1 Palaemon carinicauda | reverse complement strand
TTCTTCTCCTCCTCCTCTTCCTTCTTCTTCTCTCCTCCTCTCTTCCTTCTTTTTCTCCTCCTCCTCTCCTCCTCCTTCTCTCCTCCTCCTCTTCCATCTTCTTATCCTCCTCCTTCCTTCTTCTCCTCCTCCTCTTCTTTCTTCTTTTCCTCCTCCTCCTCCTTCTTCTCCTTCTCTTCCTTCTTCTCCTCCCCCTTCCTCTCTCCTCCTCCTTCCTCTTCCTTCTCCTCCTCCTACCACTGCAGTTGCTCTCGTGGCTATAATTACTAATTTAATGTTTAGTTGAAAAATCCTGAAAATTTAGTTATTCTGTTTAAAGGTTTAAAGATCGTTCATGAATGGCAGAGGCAAGGGACAGTGACATTGCCCTATCAAGCAGGACAATGCCCTAGAGACTGGCCATATATACATATGATCAGCGCCCAAACCCCTGTACACCCAAATTAAGACCAAGGAGGGTCAGGCAATGACTACTGATGGACTCAGCAGATAGACCTACAGGCTCACCCAAAACCCCCTCCTCAGCTCAAAAAGATGATGAGGGTTGCAGCGACCCAAAGGAACTAACGAGTTTAAGCGGAGTCGAACCCCAGTCTGGCGTTCATCAATCAGGGACGTTACCACATCGGCCACCATAACCCATGATTGTCTCTGTTCATAGTAAATTTGTCTGTTCTCAACATTAATATTTCTTTTCCTCTTTCTACTACTACTACTACTACTACTAGTAGTAGTAGTAGTAGTAGTAGTAGTGCTAATTTGATTATTGCTCTGGTTCCTCTAATTGCTGCTGTTACAAAAGTTGCTATTGTTTCCGTGTCCTTAGGGTTGTGGTGGCCGATGTGGTAGCGTCCTTGACTGGCGAACGCCAGACTGTGGTTAGGGTCACGCTCAATCTCGTTATTTCCTTAGGTTGCTGCAACCTCACCATCCTTATGAGCTATGGATGGGGGTATTTGGGGAGCCTATATGTATATCTGCTAAGTCATCAGCGGTCATTGCCTGGCCATCCTTGGTCCTAGCTTGGATGGAGAGGGCGATTGGGCGCTGATCATTAATCCCGGTGATTGATATGTAATAATCCCCTCTCATTAATCCCGGTGATTGATATGAAATAATCCCTCTCATTAATCCCGGTGATTGATATGAAATAATCCCCCTCATTAATCCCGTTGATTGATATGAAATAATCCCTCCCATTAATCCCAGTGATTGATATGAAATAATCCCTCTCATTAATCCCAGTGATTGATATGAAATAATCCCTCTCGTTAATCCCGGTAATTGAAACGAAATAATCCCTCTCATTAATCCCGGTGATTGATACGAATTAATCCCGATGATTGATACGAAATAATCCCTCCCATTAATTCCAGTGATAGATACGAAATAATCCTCTCATTAACTCCCGGTGATTGATACGAAATAATCCCTCCCATTAATCCCGGTGATTGATACGAAATAATCCTTCCCATTAATTCCGGTGATTGATACAAAATAATCCCTCCCGTTAATCCCGGTGATTGATACGAAATAATCCCTCTCATTAATCCCGGTGATTGATATGAAATAATCCCTCTCGTTAATCCCGGTAATTGATACGAAATAATCCCTCTCATTAATCCCGGTGATTGATACGAAATAATCCCTCTCATTAATCCCGCTGATTGACACGAAATAATCCTTCCCATTAATTACGGTGATAGATACGAAATAATCCTCTCATTAATCCCGGTGATTGATACAAAATAATCCCTCTCATTAACCCCGGTGATTGATACGAAATAATCCCTCCCATTAATCCCGGTGATTGATATGAAATAATCCCTCCCATTAATCCCGGTGATTGATATGAAATAATCCCTCTCATTAAACCCGGTGATTGATATGAAATAATCCCTCTCATTAATCCCGGTGATTGATAGGAAATAATCCCTCTCGTTAATCTCGGGGATTGATACGAAATAATCCCTCTCATTAATCCCGGTGATTGATATGAAATAATCCCTCTCATTAATCCCGGTGATTGATATGAATTAATCCCTCTCATTAATCCCGGTGGTTGATATGAAATAATCCCTCTCATTAATCCGGTGATTGATATGAAATAATCCCTCTAATCCCTCTCGTTAATCCCGGTGATTGATACGAAATAATCCTCTCATTAATCCCGGTGATTGATACGAAATAATCCATTATCATCCTATTCTGTAGTCTCTCTATTCTTTGCCTAATGCCATTGTTCTCGGAGAGAGAGAGAGAGAGAGAGAGAGAGTGAGAGAGGAGAGAGAGAGAGAAGAGAGAGAGAGAGAGAGAGAGAGAATCGTTCCTCTTGAAAGCATCCGCCGAGCATTCATTATCTACTTAATCTGTTCAAGTGCATCTCTCTCTCTCTCTCCTACTCTCCTCTCTCTTCTCCTCTCTCTCTCTCTCTCCTCTCTCTCTCTCTGTAGGATTCTTATCAGATCTTCCCTGATGCTATTAACGATTCTCTTACTCCTTAGAATCTCGTTGGCGTCTTCCTACTCCTTCAACAATTCCCTCATTCCTTCTTTCACCAACAGGAGCACTTCTCATCCTTTCTCCATCCTATTCCTTCTTCTCCATCTCTTCCTTCAATTATCCTTCTCATCCAACACCTCTAGTTGACCATTCTTATAAATCATCACTATCATCTATCATCATCTCCTCCTACACCCCCATACATCCCTCGCCCCCTTCTCCCCCTCCCCCCTTCTCCCCCTACCCCCTCCTCTTCTTTCAATCTTACCATCCAACACCAGCAATTGACCATCCTTATAAATCATCACTATCATATATCATCATCTCCTCCTACACAACCATACATCCCCTCCCTCCCCTTCCCAACCCCTCTCTCAACCCTTTCCCCTTCCCAATCCTCTCCCCCTCCCAAACCCCTCCCTCTCCTCTTCTTTCAATATTTCTTACCATCCAACACCAGCAACTGACCATCCTTATAAATCATTACCATCCTCATCTCCTACAATCCCCCTCATACATCCCCTCCCTCCCCTCCCTCCCCTTCCCCAACCCCCTCCCCCTCTCAATTCCCTCCCTCTCACCAACCCCCTACCCCTCCCAACCCCATCTCCCTCCCAACCCCCTCCCTCTTCTCTTCGTCCAATTCTCCTTCTCATCCAACACCAGCAATTGACCATCCTTTTAAATCATAACCATCCGTATCTCCTACAATGCTCCTCATATTTTCCTTCCTCCCCCCTCCCAACCCCCTCCCCCTCCCAACCCCCTCCCTCTCCTCTCCTTCCAGTTCTCCTTCTCATCCAAAACCAGCAACTGACCATCCTTAGAAAATGATAACCATCCTCTTCTCCTACAATCCCCCTCCTACATCCCCTCCCTCCCCCCTCATCCCTCCCAACCCCCTCCCCCTCCCATTTTCCCTTCTTCCCTCTCTCCTACCTTCCCCAAATACTTCTCAGTAATTGTTTGAAGAAATTGTAAATGGCTCTCCTTCCAGGATTACTATTCATTAGTGATTCTGGCTTCTTCGTTGCTCTCAAGTCAAACAGTTCCTTTCCACTTCACTTCGACGTTATAGGAAATATCCGAGGGCTTCTTTTCCTTGGGCGCTTTTTTTCTGTCTGATGAGGTATCTTTTAGTCAGTGAAATTATGTATATATATATATATATATATAATAATATATATATATATATATATATTACTATATATATATATATATATATATATACTATATATATACACACTTGTTTATATGTGTGAATGTTATGTATATTCATATATATATATATATATATATATATATATATATATATATATATATATATATATAGAGTATATATATATATATATATATATATATATATATATATATATATATATAGACAGATATATACTGTATAAGTATATATATATATATATATATATATATATATATATATATATATATATATATATATATATATGTATATATATGTGCGTATATATGTATATATATGTGTGTGTACGCGTGTGTATCTTATATGAAATCAACTTATACTGTGAATAATACCACGTCATCTTGGGTTACTTAGACTATACAAATAATTTACAAAATTGATAATGGTCACTGTTATTGTAAGCGGTCGTCAGTGACCATAATTTCAATATATATATATATATATATATATATATATATATATATATATTATATATATATATATATATATATTTATATATATATATATATATATATTGTGTGTGTATTTTAGATTATGTATTTCTGTTTAGTAAATCATGGAAGGTATTGCAAAAGATAATAGAACCTTTGAAAAGAGAAGGCAAAATGTAGGACTGAAAATAAGTAAGAGTAAAACTAAGATAATGTTTCATGAAATTTGGCGAGACAGCAAATAAGGGTTATGACGAAGCCCTACAGATTTTTAATGAATATATGTACTTAGGACAGACAGTCAATGTTTCCCCAGGACATGAGACCGAAATTGAAAGAAGGATAAGCGTGGGATGGCGAGCTTTTGGTAAACAAGATAAGATTCAGAAAAGTAAAATGCCACTTTTTCTAAAAAGAAAATTATATAATGAGATGGTCCTAACAGTATAAAGGTATGCATCTGAAACTTTGGAACCTTACTAAAGCCTTAGAACATACGCTATAAACTCATAGTTATGGAAAAAAATAATAATGGGCTTAACAATAAGAACAAAATAACGTATAGGATATTCTAACATGTAAGAAAATGGACATGGGCAGGACATATAATAAGAATGACAGAAAATAGATGGACATTAAGAATAATAGAATGGGTCCTAGAGATTGTAAAAGAAGCAGGGGAAGAAAGAGAAGAAGATGGA
>NW_027169902.1:0-15000 GCF_036898095.1 Palaemon carinicauda | reverse complement strand
GTGGACTAGGCCTATGTGAGTGTAGTTATTTGAACTTGATGATAAAATATATATTTTATTTTCTATATTTTCATTTTTATTGTGTATCGTTTGAAATTTTAAAAATACAGCCCGAATAGCATTGCGTAGACGTGGACTAGGCCTAGGCCTATGTGAGTATTTGTATTTGAACTTGATATTATATTTTTATTTTCACATATTTTCATCTTTTATGTCTATCAGATAAAATGTTGAAAATACAGCCCGAATAGCATTGCGTAAATGTGGACTAGGCCTATGTGAGTATCGTTATTTGAACTTAATATGCCGGCGAAATGACACATGTCCTAGGCCTAGGCTAGTTTTTTTACTCGAGTGTCCGATAACAGGTGCCTGTTATTTTTCCTTCAAAATTATTACCGGTTACAGTATTCCATGTGTTGTGTTCATTTGTAATTCGTTAAACGCTAGAGTTAGTTATTAATAATATTTTGTAAAGAATTATGGCTATAAAGTTGGTTTGCCGCAGTTGCTGTGATACATATGTTCGTTAGCATTTCTTGGGCGACACACATATATATATATATATATATATATATATATATATATATATATATATATATATATATATATATATATATATGAATCCTTTCGTTAGCAACAACATATGGTTTAGTCTGGCTTCTTTAGTTGAGATTATTTTATATGTTCGTTTTAGTGATTATAATTTTGTGTTTATACCGATATTTAGAAAGCATGAATGTAATTTGGTTCATGATTTTCAATTTAGTATGGTATTCTTAGGCCTCATTTCTTTTTGCTTTATCCGTGTTTTGATTAGGTATAGGCCTATTTGCCGGTTGTTGAAGGTTTAGTACTAATCTTGTAGCACACAAGATGAGGTTAGGCATATTATTTTCCACGATTATTCATTTGTCTACCGTTAATACATGAGACTAATTATGAGAGAAGTGATGCATACTTTATCACTGTTATGATTGTTAATATATCTTAATACAGTATTTGAAAAGGCGGGAAAAGAGAGAGAGAGAGAGAGAGAGAGAGAGAGAGAGAGAGAGAGAGAGAGAGAGAGAGAGAGAGAGAGAGAGAGAGAGAATAATCTTGTAGCACACAAGATGAGGTTAGGCATATTATTTTTTTAATACTATTATTTATTTGGTTACCGTTAATACATGAAACTATGAGAGAAATGATGTATACTTTATCGTTGTTTTGATTATAAATATATCTTAATAAAGTATACAAAAAGGCGGGAAAAGAGAGAGAATAATCTTGTAGCACACAAGATGAGGTTAGGCATATTATTTTTCTAGTACTATTATTTATTTGGTTACCGTTAATACATGAAACTATGAGAGAAGTGATGTGTACTTTATCGCTGTTTTGATCAAAAATATTCCAAAGAAAGTATATAAAAAGGCAGGAAAATATGAGAGAGAATAATATTGTAGCACACAAGATGAGGTTAGGCATATTATTTTTCTAGTACTATTATTTATTTGGTTACCGTTAATACATGAAACTAATTATGAGAGAAGTGATGTATACGTTATCGCTGTTATGATTGTTAATATATCTTAATACAGTATTTGAAAAGGTGGGAAGAGAGAGAGAGAGAGAGAATAATCTTGTAGCACACAAGATGAGGTTAGGCATATTTTTCTAATACTATTATTTATTTGGTTACCGTTAGTACATGAAACTATGAGAGGAGTGATGTATACTTCGTCGTTTTTATTATTATAAATATTCCAAAGAAAGTATATAAAAAGGCGGGAAAAGAGAGAGAGAGAGAATAATTTTGTAGCACACAAAATGAGGTTAGGCATATTATTTATTTGGTTACCGTTAATACATGAAACTATGAGAGAAGTGATGTATATATCGCTTTTAAGTATATCTTAATAAAGTATATAAAAAGGCGGGAAAAGAGAAAAAGAGAGAGAACACACGTACTATATGCTAAAGAGAAGTCACAAGATACTAGCGAAGCTAGGATGTTGGGAGGATCAATATGGCCAGGTCCGAGTTCCAGCAATTTGGAAGTAATTTGGATTGATACAGATATAAAGTTCTTGTGTGTGTGTTTTCTTTTATACTCCTTTTTCTCTACCGTTTTTAGGGTTGCTGTGAAAAGTTATTGTTGTTGGGAAAGGGGTGGGGGGGTTCCATGTTGGTACTGCTAGGTAAATTCTTGTCTTGGCTTGTGGATTTAAAAAATATTCACATAAACTTGGTATTTCTCTTTTATACGTTGGCGCTAATGGGTATGTTCGTGAATTTTCTTAATGTGTATATATGTATGTATATACACACACACACATATATATATATATATATATATATATATATATATATATATATATATATATATATATATATATGTGTGTGTATAAAGATACATAATTTTCCGTGTATTTATGATAAATAAAATAACCCAAACCCACAATGTATGAAAATGAAATTTTAGGGAGGTGGTCCTTTCGAAAGCTAAATAAATTTAATTTTTCATACGTTGTGGGTTATATATATATATATATATATATATATATATATATATATATATATATATATATATATATATATTGTGGAATTAAGTTTGTAGATTGACATGCCTTTATAGGAGCTTTCTGTACTTTGCAAGTTACATCGTATATCGAATAGGCCTATTTGTACAATTTTAATTTTAGTTATGGGTTTTACGAGCTAGATTTACAAATGACATTTTTCGCCGGTAACAGAAGTGTTTAGGTTGCAGTATGGTGGAGAATTATAAACGTTCTATGGTCAAGATGGTGTTTGACGTATAATGGCCAGTCACGGGTTGCATGTAGGCCTATGTACATTCCTGAAAGTTTAGCATTTCCTCCAGAGGGGAAAAAGGTCCTCTCCGTTGCTTCCGTCAGTTTATTAGCAAGTTTGCCTATAAGATGTACTGTCCTGTAATCTTCTTGAAATTTTGTGGATGGGCCTATATTCCCCTCTTATATTTAGGAATATAAAAGTAGGGAGGAGCCTTTTGTGCGTAAAATAGGCCTATGCACTTGAGATAGGAGAGGTAAATATATTGTTAAAGTAGGTCTAGCCACTTCAGGGGCGGAGAGTAGTTTAGGAATATTTATGGAAGAGATCAGCTCAGGGTATAAGGACTAATTACCACAGTAGATTTTATTTTTTTTAGGGCAAATGCTGCTGGCACTTAGGCCTAAAGTGCCAGTTGTAAACATTGAAGAGTTGATAAAACTCTTTGATGGGTGGGATTAGTTTTCCGCGCAGGTTTTGCCATTGATTTAGGCCTATGAGCAAATTTGTGAAAATTTTGTGCAGAATTAAGTATCTTAAACTGCAAAAAATGAAATTCCGGTGTTGTCCACATGCGTGTGTATATAGGCCTATGTATATATATATATATATATATATATATATATATATATATATATATATATATATTATATCGTAAGTACGTTCTTCCGATTATTGATGTAGAATGAACTGTCTTAAACTGCAAAAAAAATTAAATTCCGGTGTCATCCCCATGCGTGTATATATAGGCCTATATATATATATATATATATATATATATATATATATATATATATATATATATATATATATATATATATATATAGTAGGTACATTCTTCCGATTATTGACTTCTTAGTCCCAGTAAGTGCTGATACCTTTTCATCCGTTGGGTTGATTGGTGTGCGGTAGGCTGCACTATTCAGCCAAGACACTGGATTTAGTTGATGAAAAAAAGATTAGGCCTACAAGTGAAAAGACGAGGTGTATATATTGAAATAGATTTTCCTCTAATTTCAAATTAAATTAACTAAACTGATATGTCATCAGTGATATGAAGAATTACTATGAAGGCTGCTTCAAATAATTGTTTGTATAGCAGCATTTCTCGATTCCCATCCCATGTTGGAAAGTTAAAAAAAAATAATTCCCCCATCTTTTGACATCGAATTGTTGTGAAGTATAGTGCTTTTAGTATTAATATTTTTATAGGATTCTTTTAGACGTTTTTACTGGATTATGGCTTGGTTCTTTTTCATTGGTCTATGTTGAACTTCTGTTAAAAAATATAAGCCTTCCATTTTGGTGGTTCTCTTTGGCGAAAAAATTTCCTTCATGTGTATGGACAAAGTATATGTGTGTGTGTATATATATATATATATATATATATATATATATATATATATATATATATATATATATATATATATATATGTGTGTGTGTGTGTGTGTGTGTGTATAGCCTATATATGTTTGTGTGTATATATATATATATATATATATATATATATATATATATATATATATATATATATATATATATATATATAGATAGATAGATATATATATAGGCTTATATGTATTTTTTTTATCGCATACGTATGTGAGAAATTTTTAACGAAACTGTTAGCACAAGTCATTTCGTAGAAATATTGGGTATTAAACCGTGTTAATTTTTTTTTAAAAACAAAAATGATACACCGCTATTATTAGACTGAAACTGACATTCCTTGCCTTTGATTAGACTATATAAGAATAAAATCTTTGATGTTGTAGATCTTATACATATGTTCCCATTGATTATTGATCATAACTCGAGTGCTGCATCCATCACTTTTATGTGGTCACCATGTTTGAATAAGCACTTCAGAGGGACATGTATTTTTTTCATATTCAATAAACCGCTGCTTTTTGCTTTCGTGGGAGATCACATGTTATCGGTTTACCGATTGGACTAAGTCTAGCGTTCTCCTTTGGGGTTTTATTTACAATGTTACATTATCTTCTTTTTCTTGTACATTAGTTTGTGCTGTGATAGAAACTTTATTTCAGCTTCTTTTTCATCTGAAGGAAGTTTTATTTTGATATTAAAAAATGCTAGGTCTATTTATTCTTTAATCTTTGGTGAGTTAAAATGATAGGATTAAGTCTAGCGTTCTCCTTTTGGGTTTTTATTTACAATGTTATATTATCTTCTTTTTCTTGTACATTAGTTTGTTCTTTATTAGAAACTGCATTTCTACTTCTTTTTCATCTGGAGGAAGTTTTATTTATATATTAAAAAATGCTA
This sequence comes from Palaemon carinicauda, assembly GCF_036898095.1. Lineage (NCBI taxonomy): Eukaryota > Metazoa > Arthropoda > Malacostraca > Decapoda > Palaemonidae > Palaemon > Palaemon carinicauda. Next base: position 9,908 of record NW_027169902.1, on the reverse strand, counting down.
GGTCTATTTATTCTTTATCTTTGGCGATGTAAAATTATAGGCCTATGTTCTTTATTTAGACTATTTACTATAATTGTTATAATTGAATGTTTTTTAAATGTCATCAGACTTTGATTGCTATGCATGAGACTTTTTTTTTTTAATCATCCTTCGAGAGTAATGAGTATTCCAGTGACAAGAGAACTTTGTATATTTAATACCATTTTTATTTAAAAGCACTATTGCCCAGATAGCACAATCCTCCTCCTTAAATAGCCTCTGTATTATTTACGATAAAATCAGTCTTTAATTTAACTTTTCCCCTAGTAATATGTAATATGCTTGCGTGGGTATCATGTGCTTTTATATATATATATATATATATATATATATATATATATATATATATATATATATATATATATATGTGTGTGTGTGTGTGTGTGTGTTATATATATACACACACACATATATATATATATATATATATATATATATATATATATATATATATATATGTGTGTGTGTGTGTGTGTTATATATATACACACACATATATATATATATATATATATATATATATATATATATATATATATATATGCACACAATGTATATAGGCTATTGTGTAGTTATACCAATTTTTTGTACCTGTGTATGGTACTCAGTAGAAATGTTCTTCATGTTATTAATATTATTTATAGCTGCCACATAATAGCTCGAGTTTAATCAAATGGAAACAACAAATCGGCCGTAATGTTTCTGTAAAAATGTTGTGTTTTTACTCTTTTAATAAATAATTTAAAAGAAATATTTAGTACACATTTACAGAAAAATATGTAGTGGATTACCCGCTTCAAATGCTATAGAAGCCGCCTGGAACATATTGTCCTGGAATCAGAATTTTTTATAAAATTATTCTATCTTGTATTCTTTGCTGTTGTGAACTGGCTTTCCGCAGATATGTTAATCACAAGGGCTCTTTGTATTCCCTGGGCTGGAACAAAGTATATTATTGTGTGAAACAACCATTGCCTACACAATACCCATAAAGGCTATGTGCATTAGAATGTTTTTCCAGGTAGAAAAGCATATTTTTCTGTATATGTATTTTAAAACAATAGAATATAGTGATATATTCCTTTTGTTTTTAATTTTAAATTATTATTTATTATTATTATTAAGCTACAACCCTAGCTGGAAGAGCAGGATGCTATAAGCCCAGGGGCCCCAATAGGGAGAATAGCCCAGTAAGGAAAGGAAATGGTGAAATAATTTTTTTCAAAGTAGAAAACCATATTTGTTCTGTATATATTTTAAAGGAATAGAATATAACTATATTTTCCTTTTGCTTTTGTAATTCTAAATTATTATTTATGATTATTATTACTCGCTAAGCTACAACCCTAGCTGGAAAAGCAGGATGCTATAAGCCCAGGGGCCCCAACAGGGAAAATACCCCAGTGAGGAAAGGAAATGGTGAAATATGTGCGCTAATGTGTAGCATAGTTACCGTAATTGTAAATAAAGATTTTTTTTATTCGTATTTTTTACGTCATTGGAATGAAAGTTGTAGTTCAGTCTGTCTTTATTATATAAATATACATTTCCATTTTTTTTTAGGCTAAGAATCATCTTTATATGTATCTATGCGTATAAATATACTTATGTATATGTATGCGTACATTTTGTATATCTATATCCATATTTACTTTATTTTTTTATTTTTACTTAATTAATGATATTTTTAGTTGTATTATTGCCCGAAGATCTCTGCTCCACATGGGCTTGGACTGAGTTTTTTTTTTTTTTAATCTTTTGTATATTAATTTTTTTCCAGTGAACATTATTATTAGATCACATTTTAATATTGGCCTGAAAGTCACATATATTTACTCCTTCTCCTCCACGTCTTCTACTCATCTTCCTCCCCTACCCTACCCCCTTTCTCTCCTCCCTCCCTCCCTCCTCGCCTGTCTTCCTAGCGGAGAGAAATGTTTATTTTTATGGGTACGCAAGAAAGAACTAGAAGAGGAAAGGCAGAGAGAGAGAGAGAGAGAGAGTGAGGGAGGGAAAAAAAAGTTAGTACCCAGCTTTGTATTTTCGCATGAATCTTAGATTGTTAAAGGGGCTCTTCCGGTTAGTTCGCTATTCGTTTTGCTTTTCCCCGGGAGTGAAAGAAGAAAAAATGTTTCTTGACGGGGTAATCGGGATAAGATCTGCGCCATGCGATAGTCGTTTGAAAGCGCCGAAGAAAATTCGATATTTACGTATGAGTATTCTTTTTATTATGAATTTTCATATATTTTATTATGAATTTTCGTATATTTTATTATGAATTTTTCATATATTTTATTATGAATTTTTCATATATTTTATTATGAATTTTCATATATTTTATCATGAATTTTCGCATATTTTATTATGAATTTTCATATATTTTATTATGAATGTTCATATATTTTATTATGAATTTTCATATATTTTATTATGAATTTTCATATATTTTGTTATGAATTTTCATATATTTTATTATGAATTTTAATATATTTTTTTACCATAAGTTTTTTTTTATTGTGATTTAAGTATATTGTAATTGTGTAATTTCTTTCCATTTTTACCATGGGAGATCATTTTTCTTATTGTAATTTCTTGCTTTTTTTACTATGGGAGATTTTTTTCTTATTTTAATTGTTATTTTGTGTAATTTCATACTTTGTTTACCTTGGGAGATTTTTTTTCTTAATGTAATTTATGTATATTGTGTAATTTCTTGTTTTTTTTTGTTTTTACTATGGGAGGGTTTTTTCGTATTGTAATTTGTGTATAGTGTGTAGTTTCTTGCTTTTTTTTACCAAGCAAGTTATTTTTTTTTACTGTAATTTATGTTCGATTGTATAATTAGGTTGGTAAATTGCAATTCTTGTAAATAAGTCTTGTCATTTATACATTTTAATTATTTTTTTGACTATGTCAGATTTTCTTCGTTTTGTAATTTATGTTCTATTGCATAATTAGGTTTGTAGATTTGAATTATTTTATAGGAATTAGTTTGCAAGATACTTTTAACATATATCAAATATCTGTACAAATATTTGTTTCGGGATATATTGAAAGCCAAAGCCTCGACGTATTTGTCTATATTTACTTTTTTTTTATTTATTTATTTATTAAGTGGGTAAGGTTTCTAGGCCGACGGCCTACTCCATATAGGTAATTATACGTTGTTGCGTTTATTACAGTGTAATTGCTACTTAAGGCATAGGCCTAATATCGTTTTTATCCTTAGTTTGTGTTCACGTTGGGTTTTCATGCCTTGGTACCTTGATCAGTATGAACCAGGTCGTAGTCATTTATTTTCATTTATTTCATTACATTAGTTATTACGTTTATCTGTAATTTTCTATTTTTTTCTTTTTTTAAATAGGCGTTCAATTCTATAGAACTTTATTACGCCAATTTTTTTTTCATTTAATTTTTCTTACTCTAGAGGGAGCATAATGAATTAATAGTAATACGGAGAAATACTTTGAATGGAACTGACGTAAGAGCGAAAACAAAAAAATATATAAAATGGAGACTCCCATAGTAGCTCGAAAAGGAAATTATGAGCATATTGAATTAATAGTAAAACCGCAAAATACGATTAATATACTAACGTAAAAGCGAAAGCAGAAAAAACTTTAATTAAAACTCCCATAGTAGCTCGAAAAGGAAATTATGAGCATATTGAATTAATAGTGAACCCGCAAGATTCTACGAATAAAACTGACGTAAGAGTCTAAACAGAAAAAGAATTAAATGGAAATTCTCATAGTAGGTCGAAAAGTAACTCATGATCATATTGGATTAATAGCAAAACTGAAAAATACGATGAATATAACTAAGATAGAGCGAAAACAGGTTTAATAATTAAATGGAAACTTCCATAGTAGATCGAAATGAATTTAACAATGAATTAATAGTAAAACTGCAAAATAATATGAATAAAAACTTACGTAAGACCGAAAACAGAAAAAAAACTAAAAGGAAAACTCCCATGGTAGCTCGATAAGGAACTTAGCAGTGAATTAATAGTGAAACCGCAAAATACTATGAATAAAAACTGACGTAAGACCGAAAACAGAAAAAATCTAAAATGAAAACTCTCATAGTAGCTCGATAAGGAACTTATAATGAATTAATAGTATACCGCAAAATACTATGACTTAAACTGACGTAAGAGCGAAAACAGAAAGAAGGATAAAAAATGGAAACTTCCATAGCATAGTAGCTCGTTGGATCTGCAGTAGTATTCCAGAGAGATGGAGGGCGACGTTTATGAAGCAATAAGAAACGTCAAAGCGCTGGATATCCCTGGAAAAAAAACTGGAATCCCTGGAAAAAAACTGGAATGGAGTAGGGCGTATGGAGAAAAAAAATGATGGAATGAAATGAGTTCAAATCAGCATTATTGCAAGTGGATACTTTTGTTATCAGAGTCTCTCTCTCTCTCTCTCTCTCTCTCTCTCTCTCTCTCTCTCTCTCTCTCTCTCTCTCTCTCTCTCTCTCTCAATTATGGCTGGAAATCTAATATTTGTATCCTCAACCCAGGCTGTTTATTATCCTAAGATATTTCTTCTTAAAATATTTTATTTTTCTTCGTTTTCTTTCCTCACTGACCTATTTTTCCTGTTGGAGCCCTTGGGGTTATATATAGCATCCTGCTTTTCCAACTAGGGTTGTAGCTTAGCAAATAATAATGATAATTGACCCAGTGTAGAATTGGCATATAATGAAGATGTTTTAGAGATATAAATAATTCTTTATTGTTCAATTATGAAAAGTCACGACTACAATGAAATGTTCCAATACTAATAAATGTATAGAATCAAATGGAAAAGGTCCTGTCTAGCGCCTTTTTGGTCTGTGGCATCGGTTGAGATGCATTATAGATCAACGGGTTCAGAGGTTGTGTCTGTACAATATCCCCCCTTTTTTTGAAGTCAAAGTGTTTTATTTTTTATGATACTAATTAATCTATAGAATCAAAATTATATCGCAATAGCCAATTGGAAAAGCTCCCTGTCTAGCGCTTTTCTAGTCTGTGGCATTGGTTGAGATGCATTATAGATCAACGGGTTCAGAGGTTGTGTCTGTATGATTTTCCCTTTTTTGAAGTCAAAGTGTTTTATTTTTTATGATACTAATTAATCTATAGAATCAAGATGATATTGCAATAACCTATTGGAAAAGGTCCCTTTCTAGCGATCTTCTGGATTGTTGCATTGGTTGAGATGCATTATAGATCAACTGGTTCAGAGGTTATGTCTGTACGATTTCCCCCTTTTTGAAGTGTTTTATTTTTCATGAGGGGTGGCACCGTATAGTGGACTTCCGGGGGGAATTATCCCTTCCAGCATTTTCGAGTTCGTAAATTTTCATCAGTGATGCTTAGTTTTCGTTTGGTGATGAATGCTTGCACTCTATTGAAGCCGGAGTATGTGTTTTTAATGTGGGTGGCACTGTATGCTGTACTGGTCTTCGGGAGGTAAATTCAATTTCAACATTTATGTTCCTTCTTGAATTTTCATTAGTATTGATAACAGTTTTTCGTTTGGTGATAATAATGCCTCCACTCTATTTTTTTTTTTATGGAGTCATATATCATATATATTTTTATAGTCTATATGACTTATCTGTTTTTGATGTTGTTAATAGTTTATATAGGACATATCTGTTTTGACGCTGTTACTGTTTTTAGAATGATATATTGTTAGTTTATTCTCATCATTCATTTATTTCCTTATTTCCTTTCCTCACTAGGCTATTTTTCCCCTGTTGGAGCCTTTGGGCTTATAGCATCTTGCTTTTCCAACTAGGGTTGTAGCTTGGCTAGTAATAATAAAAATAAATAATATAATAAGGATAGGAATGCTATGGTTATCTTAAACATATCATCGGTAAGCTCATGCATATAAGAATTATTATCATTAATGTTAGTTTTTATGAAATGACTTTTATGAACTGATATGGTAATAAGAATACTATTTTTATTGTTAATGGTGGCTACTGGAATTTTTACGGAAAAAAATACTTCTAAATAGTTGTTCTTTTCTAGCTTTTTCTTATGACCGTAGGTTGTACATACTTTGAAATATGATATAGATAAAATTAAAAAGTTATAATTAGTAGAGCTTTTCATTGCTTTTCTGGGCTGTTTTTCGGAACTCGCCATGAATTTAAATACATTTGCTCTGGTTGATGAATATTTTATCCAATGTTTAGATCGTTATTGATATGAAATGTCTATTTGAAGAGTCCTTGTGAACTCAAAAACAAGAATTATCTCATTAATTACGACATTTATTCTTTTCACCCTTTCTTTTGTCAAAAAAAGAAAAAAAGAGGCAAAAACATTTTCCGCCTTTTCATTTTTTTGATAATTGTGCTAATAGTTTTAGCCGGCATGTTTCGTCCTCGTTGAAATGGTCGCATTTTAAAGTGGCATAAAGCATGCTGGATGGTTTTGCAAAGGCACGCTAGGCTTTGGCCACTCGGCCTACTGCGTTATTTTAGCGAATCCCCCCCCCCCTCTCTCTCTCTCTCTCTCTCTCTCTCTCTCTCTCTCTCTCTCTCTCTCTCTCTCTCTCTCTCTCTCTCATGGCTGAGGACTATGGAGCACGAAGTAGATGTTGAATGGAGAAGTATTGAATTAAAAGCTCAAAATAGAGACGACTGGCGATATCTAACCGAGGCCCTTTGTGTCCATAGGCGTAGGAGGAGATTATATATATATATATATATATATATATATATATATATATATGTATATATGTATGTATATATATATATATATATATATATATATATATATATATATATATATAATATATATATATATTATATATATATATATTGACGTTGTTACTGTTTTTAGAATGATGTATTGTTAATTTGTTCTCATCATTTATTTATTTCCTTATTTTCTTTCCTCACTGGGCTATTTTTCCTTATTGGAGCCCTTGGGCTTATAGCATCTTGCTTTTCCAACTAGGGTTGTAGCTTGGCTCGAATAGGGAAAATAGCCCAGTGAGGAAAGGAAATAAGGAAATAAATAATGATGAGATATGAAAGTAAATTTCGTGTATAACATTCAGTACAATCTCCTCTGAGATTTCAAACCCGTGAAAATCACCGTAATTAAAGCGGAGAGCTGCAGCAGTTCTCGATGAAGGTACTGCTAAATGAAATCCTCGGAGACTCGCATATATTTGCAGCAATAAGCGGCACTACACTCGCAAGTCTTGGAAAGTCTCTTACATTAATGTAGCTTTGAATATGCAGGGTTCTGGATTTTAATATCTTGATGAATATATAATCTTCTTCGAGTTTTTTTATTTTAAGGATGCCTCGATATTTTTTCTCGTTTGTTACGAGGATATGTAAATTTGTTTGGAAATGTAGGAGTTTCTGCTTGCTTCGTAACTTGTTTCATGATTTATTTTTTTGTTTTCATAGTACAGTTTTAGATGATTACGGTAGGTTGCCGTGCATTGTTATATTTTATGGATTTACTTAGAGTTAAATGGTTGTATTATAGTCGATGTACAGTTTGTGTTATTGGGTATTTGTATACAGTACTTGTATGTATGTAGCCTACTGTATATACAGAAGCTATGTGTATATTACGTTAATGATATATCGTATGATTTTTAATCTATACATACATCCCTCTTTGGTCCAGTAAGGGTTTAATTTAATGGTGCTTGAATCTAGCCTGTAACAATTCGTACTTAATTGCAAATTCATTTTCGTACCCCATGTTCTGCTTTCCCATAGCTTTATATCTTGCATCTTCATGGTGACTTATATCACACAGTGAGCCCTTTTTATAGTGACATCTAGTTTTATATCAATCTTTCCTTCAGTCCTTATCATCTGTAGCTTAATAGCCATCAATTTGTTCTATATATTCTAGTTTTAGATAGATGTTTGACTTCCTATAAATGTACTTATATCAATCCCTCATCTTCATGTAGTTTTATACCATTTCTTGACCTCCCTGTACTGAGTTTGATATATGTCATCTTTATACCTGTCACATGTAACCTGCATGTTACTGTAGTCTTTTTCACCAGTAGCTTTATAGCCATCAATTTGTTCCATATATTTCAGTTTTACATAAATGATTGACCTCCTATACGTCTAGCTTATATAATTCCCTTATCTTCATGCAGTTTTATACCATTTCTTGCCTTCCCTTATCGAGTTTGATATATGCCATCTTTTATACCTCTCATATGTAAGCTGCATTTGTTCAACATCTCTTGCAGGTAAAAATCATCTGTACATTTCCTTGTAATGTCATCCCATTTCGTTTTTATTGTGTAATGTCTATTGTACTATCCCCTTCCCATTCATCTTTTATTTCAACCATCCCCTTCCCTGTTAATCTCCGAATCATTTCCTTTATCGTCTTACGCACATTTTCTATCTTCTTGCATTCAGATTTTATACTTACTCGCTTTTATAAATCGCTATATGCAGTATGTGCGAAGATTGTGCCGTATCTGTTGTACATATATGAACCTTTAGCTATTTCTTTTAGTTTTTAGATACACTATATAGCGAGAATAATTGTGTATTGTTTATATATATTGTATGCATCATTATGATGACCCGTTTCTTTGGAGATTAGATAAAACTTTGCAGTTTTAAGTAACTATAGTAGTATATATACGGGTCTAATTAACTATACCCTGTGTGGGAGCGCTTGCAAATAGAGGTGAGATTCCCTCCGGGTGCCAGTCTTACCCCTTGGATTTTAAATTCGATATTAATGAACTATTGATGGCTTAATTTTGATAATACGAATATGCTGTATAAAATTAGTGACAATCACATTTGTACTGTTTATATATATATATATATATATATATATATATATATATATATATATATATATATATATATATATATATATATATATATATATATATAATCATCAGCCGTGTTCTTCCACTTGCGCCTGTTTATGGTCTTTCTGTACAAGTCCATACCCGAAAACTTTCAGAGTTCGTCAATCCATCGTCTTCTCTTCCTTAACCTTGCTTATTTTACAATCTGTAGGGACACAACCTGTTATTCTCAATGTCTAATGTCTGTCATTTTCATTATATGCCTCACCTTATATATGTGTATATATATATATATATATATATATATATATATATATATATATATATTATATATATATATATATATATTATCAGGGTTCAAACACTCCATCCAAACTAGGACCAAGGAGAGCCGGGCAATGGCTGCTGATGACACAGCGAATAGATTTACAAGCTCTCACATCCATAGGTCATAGGGATAGTGAGGTTATTGGCAGTATTATAAACTCGAGGGCTTAATCGGTACTTCGGTGTTCGAACGCATATTCACAAATTTCGAGTCTATTTATTCTCATATGAGTCCATGAATTGCCCCCGCAGTCCGGACTCGAACTGGTGATGGCAGTGTGAATGTTAGTGATTCCTCCCACGGTTTTATTTCGAAGGATTTCATGAAGGTAATAACCAACCTTCTTCGCTTTGGTAGTCCCGCCCAATTAGCATTCTTATTAAGTGATCTTTGTCTACGCTTTCAATCTATTGACTCATCAACTTCATTACAAAGTAAGATGACTCGTAAACCAAAAATCATTACTACGGCTTATAAATCTAGGCATTGCTTTGTATAAGTTTCAACAAAACGTCATGTAGGCTATATAGTGTGGGATACCAAAACGTGTAAAGCTATGTGTTACTGTTGCTTGAGAGCTTTTATGGTTAAGAAAGGTCAGATCATTTCTTTTCCTCACAGGGCTATTTTCCCGTAGGAGCCCTTGGGCTTATAGCATCTTGCTTTTCCAACTAGAGTTGTGGTTTTAGCTAGTATTATTA
>NW_027169901.1:20000-22500 GCF_036898095.1 Palaemon carinicauda | reverse complement strand
ATGTACACAAACAACCAAACAAGTAGTTAACATAAACATCCCCCTTTCTTTGGGTTTTGACAAAAATAAGAAAGTAAACAAATTGATATAACATAAAATAAGGAACAAGTAGGATACATTGTAAACAATAAAATATAAAACAATAAATCATTCTCCCTTCATCTTTTCCTGCAGACGAGCTGATCTTCTTGGCAATTTAGGCATGTCGCAAATAGGATGATAGCTTGTTTGTTCATCATTGACGTTGGTTTCCCTCAATTTACTAGTTTCTTCCATTTCTGGTATTGCCGATGAATCCTGTGTAGTTGGACGGATATGAATTCTATTTCTTCTATAAATTCCTCCTTCCTTTCCCTCAATTACATAGGATCGGTTTCCTTGTGCATGGCTAATGAGCCCCTTTTCCCAACCCTTTTTGTCTGGATTTTGATAATATACAGGTTGCCCCTCGTTTAATGGTGTCATATCTCTTGCAGTTTTATCATAATATTTCTTTATGGATTCTCTCCGGGTTTCCCTTTTTTGAGAAACTGGATTGTCATTGTTCAGAATTTCAGGAATTATCGACCGTAATTTACGTCCAAACATCATCTGAGCTGGACTCAAGTTAGAGTCTTGACGTGGTGTATTTCTCAGCTCTAGTAACGCCAAATATTGATCTTTTCCATCTGCATGCGTCTTCTTCATCATATTTTTTACTATTTTAACTGCCGCTTCAGCCTTCCCATTTCCTTGAGGATGTCCAGGAGATGACATCCTGTGCTCTATACCCCACTCTTTAACAAAAACTTTAAACTGAAATGAGCTGAATTGTGGTCCTCCATCGGACACTAATTGGGTAGGAATACCGTATCTAGCAAACATCTTCTTGATTATCGCTATAACGTGATTTGAAGTTGTTGACGTTAGAAACTCTACTTCAGTGAATGAGGAATAATAATCAACAATGACTAAATAATTTCTTCCAACAATCTCAAACAAATCTAATCCGATTTTATTCCAGGGTCTGCCTCCGTCATTAACATCCATCAACGATTCCTTCTGATTCCGAGGTTTATACTGCTGGCAAATGTCACATGAATTGGCCATTTGCTTTATTTCTTTCGACATCCCTGGCCAAAATATTGCATCTCTTGCTCGTCGCATCATGCTATCGTAACCAAGATGAGCTACATGAAGCTTCGTTTTGATTGAATCTCGTAGTTTACGAGGAATCAGTATAAGAGTTCCCTTTAGAATGATGCCGTCTTGGTAACTCATGGAATCTCTAAAATCGAAGTAAGGTTTTAATACTTCGGGAATTATGTCTTTGCGATCAGGCCATCCTTCCTTGATTACAGACAATAATTCTTGCAGCTCTTCGTCGTTTGTGGTGGCGTCTCTTACTTCCTTTAAAATTGAATCGGGGTAATTTTTCAGTGAATCTATCATCCTTACCAATGTGTCTCTATTTTCCTCTTTTGGGCAGGCCCTGCTAAGGGTATCGGCTAACAAAAGACTTTTTCCGCTTTTGTACTGATATTCGACGTCGTACCGGTTCAACCTCATCATTAAAACTTGTAAACGCATTGGAGCTTGACTTAATGGCTTTTCGAGGATTGAAGAAAGAGGCTTATGGTCATTATGAACAATAACACGTCGCCCAAAAGTATACTGGTCAAATCGCTCTAAACCAAAAACCACAGCAAGAGCTTCCTTTTCAATCTGAGCCCAGTTACGTTCGTTTCTAGCTAAGGTCCTTGATGCGTATTCTATCGGACGTCCTTCCTGCATAATGACTGCACCAATACCATCCTTGCTGCTGTCAACCTGTAATACAAGCTCCTTACTTTGATCAAAATAAGCTAGAACTGGTGTACAGGTGACCTTTTCTTTGATCACTGAGAAAGCGCGAGTGCACTCATCATTCCATTCAAACTTTGAGTTCTTTCTTGTCAGCTCTCGGATAGGTTCTAAATCATCAGCAAGATTGGGTAAAAACCTTGATAGATATTGTACCATTCCACAAAACCTCCGAATTCCTGAAATATCGGTAGGGGCAGGCATTTCTTTAATGGCCTTTACCTTATTTTCATCAACCGTCACACCAGCTGATGTTAAACGATGTCCCATGAATGCGATTTCCTTTTTTCTATAAACCGATTTCTCTTCATTTAGTTTGATCTTTTTTTCTTGGCAACGCTTCTGTAGTGACTGAAGATTTTGTTCGTGATCACGCATTGCTTCGTGTTCCTCATTTCCAAAACCAACGACCACAATATCATCAGCTACACAGTATACACCCCGGAGCCCCTCCAATGCCTCATTTAATTTTCGCTGAAATATTTCACTGCTCACCTTCAACCCGAAAGGTAAACGAGCCCATCGATATCTACCAAAGGGGGTAATCATTGTTGTCAACTTGCTGGATTCTTCATTTAGCCGTATATGCCAAAAAGCCTCTTGAACATCAAGTTTGCTAAATATCTTGGCATGTTTTAGACTTGGCAGTATATCCTCC
>NW_027169900.1:17500-20000 GCF_036898095.1 Palaemon carinicauda | reverse complement strand
CGCTGATAGAGTCTATAGGGACGACTCTACACCATCTCTGAACATCCCTGAACCAGCCCTTCGGACCCTCCTAGCCATCTGTACGAAGAGGGCCCCCTTTACCACCCATCGAGGGCATACCTACTTACAGAAGGATGGTGTAGCGATGGGCTCACCCCTGGGAGTCCTATTCGCGAATTTTTACATGGGAATTGTAGAAGAGAGAGTGTTCTCCCGTGTAGAATGCCCCTTCCTGTACTTTAGGTACATAGACGATACCTTTGTGAAAGCAAGATCATGTGATGAAATCGAGACTTTGAGGAGGATGTTTGAGGACCATAGTGTACTCCGTTTCACCCTCGAACACAGCCAAGATAATCGCCTCCCGTTCCTAGATGTCCTAGTCACCTCGACGGAGAATGGATTTCGGACCACAGTGTATACCAAACCCACAAACCTAGGCATGTGCTTGAATGGAGACAGTGAGTGCCCCACCCGATATAAGAGTTCTACCATCAAGGCTTACGTCAGGAGGGCCCTGTCGCACTGTTCCACATGGTGCGACACACACAAGGAACTGGACCGAATATCTCAAGTACTTGTCAACAATGGATTCTCCAATAAGCATGTCCAAAAGGAAGTCAGGAAAGCAGTAGACAAGTGGTACGAATCCAACCCCGCCGAGAGAATCGACAGTAGCAATAACATCAAGCTATTTTACAAAGGACATATGCATCCGAATTACCTGCAAGACGAGAAGGCAATGAAAGAAATCATCAAGAATAATGTATCCCCTACTGAAGACACCCAGAAATTAGACTTCATTATATATTACCAAACGGCCAAGACGAAAAGCCTTATTATGAGGAATAACCCAGCGCCCCCAGAGCAGGATTTCTTAAAGAAGACGAATGTTGTCTATGCATATCAATGCCCTATCCGTGGTTGTCCCGGAAATTATATTGGCATGACAACTATGCGTCTTTCCAAGAGAATTTCTTGCCACGTACAGCAAGGGGCTATAAAGAATCATGCCCTACAAAGACATAACACCCCTATTTGTCGAGCTGATATCGTCAGTAACACCAAGATTATCGGTAGCGCCCCAGATAGTCGACGTCTACGCATCCTAGAAGCTCTACTGATACAGCGAGATAAACCCACCCTTAATACGACCCAAGAGATGTTTTTGTTACCGTCAAGCCGTCGTATTGACACATCAAGAAACCCCCATCAAGGAGGACCTAATGAAGACACTACCAACCACGAAAATACCCCGAATTTTGACGCCGAAGTAGGACATGATCTCAGCCACGTGGGACACTTTTCTCAGCGGGAGAGCAGCCTGGCTGGCTCAGAGCGCACCTCAGCCAATCAAAACTCAGGTCCCCCGATGACGTCACAGACTGGTATTCCCGGCCGAGATCATCGTACACCAGACACCATATCATATCAGCTCCGATCAACCAATGAAAACCAATGAAAATTCCAGCCCTTTCACTTTTAATCCTGATCCTGGGTATAAATACCACCCGACTGCAGCATCCAACTCACTCTCTACCAGAAGATGAGGAAGGACTTATCCTCGAAACGCGTCGTAGTTTTTACTATTCTGTACCAAAGTTTTACTTGTATTTTGTGAGAATATACTTGAAAAGTCTTCCCGATTTTGTCATTCACCCGACTGATGAATTTTTCAAGTCTGCTGGCTGATTGTAGCGCTCTAGAGAAGAGAATTATCCGGAAAATAGAAAAATTGGATAAGAAAATAAACCTCTGCCGATGCAGCCATTACTTTTAACTCAACCTGCCTAAAAGAGGGTCTCCTACCACGATATACCGAAGTCCAGCTGTTCGACCCGTCGGCCCAAAATGATCCTGGTACCCGTGCCTACAGACGTAGCCTCCTCCAGAGGCAGCTCCAACAGAAGCAGGCGCTGAAGGATGAGCTCACAGCCCTCCGGACCCGTCTCGTGGAGGAATGGGTCAACACCAGGGAAAGAAGAGCAGAGCAGAATGAAGACAGTACCGATCCAGACACCCCTCCTGAACCCGACAGCGACCCTGACGAAGATGAGGACGCCCCTGATGAGGACTCCCGAGAACCTGTCGATGACAACCCAGAATTCGACCCTACCAGCCAACAGAGAGAGGACGAGGACATCGGGGGTGGCCTGAACTACCCTGACAACATTACCCATGCCCTCCGAATCCTTAAGAAGAGAGACATGCAGAAGAGGACCCGCACCATCCTGAAGAAATTGATCAACCTCAACGGTGGCAAACTTCGCATACCACAGGAACGCCAGGAGTACATCAATATCTCGGGGTATACCCCGACTCCTGCACAGGAACAAATTCTCAAGATGGGCCTCAACTGCCACTACGTGACCAGGCCAAGGCCCACTGATAAACGCCTCGAGGTCGAGCTGCTACTTGACTCAATCCTCGCCCTTCAAGATCGTGGAACCCTACGGACTACTGATGCCCTCCAGCCCTTGCTCCTTGCTGAGGCCCTCAC